>NC_091121.1:195681533-195954033 GCF_040183065.1 Periplaneta americana
TAAACATTGCATTGCTCAATGCTTTTAATTGGCGATGCAGTTTTCATGCTGTTAAATAAACAAAGTAAAAAGGATATAGAACAAAATAATTCAAACGCGTATCAGTTATCCACCTATTGACATTTCCCCGGGGAAAATATAGTACGATATTGCACAGAAATGCCGCCAGTTTTATTAAACCAGGCAATTTCCGTAAGCAAAAAATAAAATAAAATAAAATAAAACTATCGTAAATACAGTCATCGCGTTTGACTAAGAAGCAAGCCGGCCCGGGTTCAAGTCCTGATTCATACAATTTACCAGGTGAGATTTTTCTTAACTCACTCGCTGACAAATACAAGACAACTTCTAAACGACTAATCTTGATTTTATTAATTTATTTATTTTTCGGAGGAGGGCCCTTAGGCAAGCACCAGCCTTAGGGTTATTGTGCAACCTCGTTTTTGGGATGATATCAGAAGTCCTTCTAGGATCTCTCATCAAGCATGTGATTCATTGCTTGGTGCCATGTTATCGATTCAGCCACAGCATCCAGGGGCCTGTTTCACAATGTTTACAAGCTTTGTAAATTGTAAACTTTGCTTGTAAATTGTAAACTTCTGTTTACAAATTAAATTTTGCTCACTTTACAAGTATTCTGTTTCACAATGAAGGGTAATTTTACAAACGTGTAAACTTTACTTGTAAAATTAGCACATTTTCTACAATAGCTCTGAGCTGTGTATAGTTTGATATTGCAACAAATTATGAATAAATACAATAAAGAAATACTTACTAAATTAATTTTTAGTAACTGGATAACATTAAGAATTAAACTACCGCACTTTTGATGTTATTAAAGAGTTCTAATGACTCAGACGAAGATATTGAATTTAGGCCTAATCAAACGAAGACGTATACGTAAAATTCTCCGGCCAAGAATTAATAACACGTTCGTATCATTGTATAAATTTAATGAAAGGTTTCGAATGAGTCCCGCGCTATACTTCAGAATACCGCATAAGTATTTATATACGAAGACTGTATTTATAAATACTCGCACTTAAAAAAGAAGTTCCCGGCACCAAAAATAAATAATTCAATAATACAATAACGACACTACTTATGCGGTATTCTGAAGTCGTTTCGAGTCCCGTTTCGCTGGAATCTCTCCTACAAGATATGGGACATCATATCCAACAGCCAAAAAGGAAAAGTGATGCCCTAACCTCAAAGCGAGAACTGTATTGTTTTGCATTGGTTGCATACTAGCTGTCAGTTCCGTAGGTTAGCAGATAAGCACGGAATTTCTAAGATATCAGTGTGCAAAAGTGCCCACAGGGTAGTTGATGTTGTTAAGAGTTAAATTCGGGGCAGGTTTTTGATCACCAAAATGTTATTTACTATAGCACAGAATTTTTATGGTGCTGCTGGGATCAGTAATGTTTGTGAGGTTACGGATGCAATATTAATAAATACTGATGGTTCAACACGAAAAATGAACCTCATTTTGTAGTTAGACATCGTAATTATTTTATCAATTGCATATTTGCACGTGGAATAAATCTGTTATTTAGTTCTTTGACTGAATTTGGTGCTAACATTGGTCATTTAAGTAATAGACGTATTGGTATACTCGACCAATCATATCACACGAAACTCCATTGTCGCCAATATATAAAAATCTAAATACTTTTAATTTTCTTTAACAATACTTTATATTTTCTGTTGGTGAAATATGAATCAGCAAGCTTAGAATAATCTATTTTAGTACAAAATATAAACATATGTATCGATAGTAGTAAAAATACAGCGACTTTAGCTCTGCTTCTTAGCGATTTTTGTAAACTGTCGTTGGCGATATTGTGTAACCAATAATGCGTATTTGTAAATTTCTTTAGCTGATTTTGTAAAGTTCGTCAAACTTTACAAACCAAT
This sequence comes from Periplaneta americana, assembly GCF_040183065.1. Lineage (NCBI taxonomy): Eukaryota > Metazoa > Arthropoda > Insecta > Blattodea > Blattidae > Periplaneta > Periplaneta americana. The sequence continues at coordinate 195,683,451 of NC_091121.1, forward strand.
AAGATAGCATCGTGAAACACAATTTAAAAGCATTTGTAATCTTTTACTTGTTACTTGTAAATTGTTAATTTGTAATTTGTAAGGATTGTGAAACGGGCCCCAGGTCTGACGGAGTCCGCATTAACAGGAACGCGCCTCCTCCTCCCTGTGATTTTTCTCTGCAGCCTCCTCAGATTGTTGGTACAGTATTTATTACTTATTTGATTTGATTTGCTTATTTCACATCAAAAGTTATTATCCCTTACAATGATAAAGTAAAAACTCTAGGAATTTATATAGACAAAACTTAAGTTAGAATACTCAAATCTCATACACTCATGTAAAATAATTTTTATGAAAATTCACACACTAAAAAGAATCCGAAATTTCCTTCCGTTGCTTCTCAAGAAGAATTTAGTACCGTCGCTCTTGATGCCTCATTTTGATTACTGTGACACTCTCTACACTGACCTTAACATGAGACTGACAGACAGGTACACCGTCTTCATAATGCATGTGTTCGATTTATTTGCAACGTCCGTAGATCTGACCGTATCATTAAATATGCTGTCCTGGGTCCTTCTCAAAGAGCGAAGAACTATTCATTCTCTCACGTTACTCTTCAATATTATTCAGAACTCTAACCCTAGCTACTTAGCTTCTCGTTTTCAACATTTGTCCTCATATCACGAAATAGATACTCGCTCACAACACCATATCACACTCTCCATTCCTAAACACAGAACATCCTCCTACTCTTCATCTTTCACCGTCTCTGCAGCTCATCTCTGGAACTCACTACTACAACATGTCAGAGACTGTCGGACATTGTCTAGTTTCAAAAATAAACTAAAGTTGCAATTTTTCAATTCAGATTCCTTCCAGGTATAAGCCTTTTTCTCTGCGATAGTTTTGTAAAAATATGTATCTTTCTTTTTCTTCCTTTCCTTTTTTCTTTTTTGTTGTCTTGATCACCAGATGAATTTATTATCATACTCTTTTTATTGTGGATTTTATTTAAATTTCGTATTTTTTCTTCTGTTTTTATTATTCTATTACATTCCATTTGTTGTAATCTCCCTTACGTTTTCCCTGTAAACTATTTCTACTGAGTTTATTATTTTCCAATCTTTAGATCTGTACTTTACTTTCTTTTTTTCTATTATGGTATTATTTTCATATTGTGTAGTATCGATTTTGTTATACTATTACTTTTTGTAATATGTTAGTATTCCGTTCTTTAACTTTTTGTTAACTTTCACTGCTTGTATACTTTGTGACCTTGTAGAGTGCAACAGAAGCCCCTATGGCCTTAACTCTGCCAGTATACCGTAACTAAATAAATTATTACTAGTGGCTTGCACAGCAAACGCTGCTGCAAACTAAGTTCGTTAGACGTTCAAATAAACATTTTTCGGATTTATTTTCAATGAAGAATACCAGACATTTTGAAAGTTACTTGCTTCCATAATAATGAAACATATTCCCTCTGAATGATTTTTTATGCCAAATAATTTTTCTTGAACCTATCCACCTTCAGTTTTTGAGTTTCAACGTGAAAACGCAAGTAACAATGTAACGATAGCAATAGTTATTTCAGGTCATTGTGGATTGTAGGCGAAAGTTAAAAAAATGTCAGGCTTCGAACAATAGACATAGCATTTTGGTATAGCTACTACATGTAGAGCTTGAAATGTAAAGCGTAAAATCATTTTATCCTGTTAAGAGATCATGCTGAAATGATCGGGAGATTACAAAATTTTCTAGACCTCTTATTTTATCAGTAAGTAATACCTTTTGGTCTTTCCTTAGGAACTGCAATTTTTGCGCTCTCTCGAGCCAATACTGAAGACAATGACAAATATAAATATCTACACCACACCGCCATTAAGTATATGAAAAAGACCCAACCCCACCTCATTAATAAGTATAAAAATATTTGATTTTTAATAACAATATCATTACCTTACGTAAGTTTTGTAGTTATAGATTAGATTAGATTAGATTTATTTATTTAACCTGGTAGAGATAAGGCCGTCAGGCCTTCTCTGCCCCTCTACCAGGGGATTACAACTATAACATGAACAATAAGATTACAATTAATATTAAATTTACAATTACAATTACAATAAAAATTAAATAAGAATACCTGATTAATGAAAGCTAGACATTTTATCATAGAAGTTAAGAACAAAGAATATTTTTGTATTTACTAAATTACAAATTAAACCTACAATAACAAAATTCTATAGTGATGAAATTACCGGATATTGAGATATTTTATATATAGCCGTCACTCAGTAAATTATAGAAATGAAGATCTAAATTAAGATATTCTCTAAATCTACTTATATAACTCAAAACGTTTCACTTTTATATCATCAATATAGCATTAATATTATGTAATTAATGAAAAATAGACGCATCATGATATTAACTATAATAATATTTATTAATGTCATCAAACCACCTCAAGTTTTGTAGATTTTAATATCCAATACACAGCTGTACTCGCCAAATTATACCTGCAGAATCAGACCTGTAAATTATTTTAGTAAGTCTTGAAGCTTTAATAACAAATTGAATTTGAGCTCTATGTCAGCAATCCTACAGGTCATGGCCTTCGTTTATTGTAGTGTGTGTTTTGGTTTATTCTGAAATTCAATTAGTTCTTCAAACTGACGAAAGGTGGATTTTGGAAAATAGGAATATTATGTAGGAAAACTAACGCTTCACTGAAAGTTACTGTTTTTCTGAAAATCCTTGAATTCCAAGCTTCAAAAAGACGGGTCATTCATTGAAATCTGTTCAGCCGTTTTCCCGTAATTTCCATTACCAGTTCAAATTTTATATATATATATATATATAATATTATATATATGGATTATTATTATTGTTATTATTATTATTATTATTATTATTATTATTATTATTATTATTATTATTAAACTTACGAATACTTTATATTGTTATTAGTTTTTATTTGTAACTGTAACTATACTTATTTCAGGCTATGAGAGCTTGTTAAATTTTTGTTGAGAGTCTAGTTATTCCAGCTTCCAAGCGACGCAATGTATAAAATTCCTTCAATAGCAATGCTGGAAAACACGTCATTCACATTCTTCCATATGAATCTGTTTATGACATGCACACAATATGATCAACTTTTTCACTGAATGTTTGTGACACTTGTCTGTGAATTCCGTCCTTTTCACTTCGAAATCGTATTTATTTTATTTGACGCATGCCTCTCTTCATCTATCACATAAACCATGACGTACAGGTCTACTGAATTTATTTCTCACTATTTATAATTTTTTTCGTTGTTGTTAACTCTATAGCATCTGTTAGTTCTCTATGGTTGTGCGAACTGATGGAGTTAATTGTCAACAATGTGACACTTATGGCCGGTTTCTCCAAGTATTGTTAGAATATTTAACGAATGTTAAACTCTAAACAGTTTGTTAAAAATAGTTTTTTCATGTCTTCAACACTAGTTTGGCTTAACAGATTAATGGCCAGTTTGTCCAAGCAATGTTTAATTTTGCTTAACGAATGTTAAATTAACAGTCTGTTTATTTTTAACGCTTTGTTAATATATTTTACATTTGTTCAACATAATTTTGTTTAAGATAACCAACACTTAATTATAACGTCTGTTAGCACTATTTTAACTATTCAACAGCAGTTGGTAATGATTCTACACATGTAAGACAATTTTTGATTGGCTAAAATTAATCTTTAAAATCTATATTATAGAGTGAGTCATAAAACTTGCATAAAATGACAACCTGTTATAGTAGGCCACGCTCCATAAACAAACAGTTGACAAATGAAAGTTGTAGGTGACGTGGTGAATAATAATTACAAAGTAAGGTTATATTTCCTCATTGCTATTATGGATACGAAATACGAAAGAAATAAAATAACACTGATGTATTCAAACAGTCCAAAGTATTTTTAAATGTTATATTACCAGTCATATGAAAACGTTCCTTACAGAGAGACACAAAATATTAAATCTGCAACTTCTGTTCGAACAGCTGTGGAGACATCGGCCATATTTAACTAACTGTTAAACGAGTTAACTGCCCGAAATCCTACATTTAAAATCAACAAACTGTTAACAATCTGTTAAACGAAACTGGTGTTGAAAACATACCATTTTATTAATTAACAAACTGTTTAGAGTTTAACAGTCGTTAAATTTTCTAACAATACTTGAGAAAACCGACCGTAAGTGTTTGTAAACTTTAAATGTAGGATTATAGGCAGTTAACTCATTTGACAGATAATTAAATATGGCAGATGACACCACAGCTGTTCAAACAGAAGTTGTGAAAATAATATTTTATGTCTCTCTTTAAGGAATGTTTCGTGAACGTCTGATAACATTTAAAAGACACTTTGGAAAGCTAATATAGGGAAGATAATCTTCAAAAGTGATCTGTATCATATTGGCTACTTATTTTGATACTGAGCTATTATATGTAGAATATTTTAGAAAATGTGGGATCTCAACGTAGCAAGGTAACTAGGAACGATGATTTATATACTATGCATGATACTCAATTTGTGACAATATAGATTTTCAAAACAAGTAGGTGTCAAAATTTTACAAGAAATTTAAACCAGATTTGAATATCATACAAACAGAAACAGACCACTTACTCCAATTCAGCATCTGCTATTTACTCTTGATTCTATGATACTGGCTCTTTTCAATTACTATAGCCAATGTCAATAGTGTTTCAAAATACACAGTGAGCATTATATTAAAAAGGTTTCAGCAAAAATTGCTTCTTTGAGAAGTAATATGTTAGCATTAGTACTATAACCTTACTTTGTGATAATATTATTATTCAATAGTAGTCACCAACGAGTTAGATACTATAGAGAGGCTAAAGACCTCTGATAAGCGCTCCCTGCGGAGGCCAACAGTACTATGGATCGTTCCCTACAAATCATGGCGGTCTATAGTACCACCAGCCTCCGCAAGGAGTGCTTATCAAAGGTACACTGCCTGTTTGAATAATAAGGTGTCCCTTAGTTTCCAATGAATACTTTATATCATATTCTTGTATGATACACTTTCAATAATAATATTTCAAACATATTATTATTATTATTATTATTATTATTATTATTATTTATTTGTATTAATTGTAGACTTGGGTCAGTGGAAGAGCAGGCCTTAACTCTGCCAGGTAAAATAAAATAAATTATATTTTTCGGATACATCAACATTTAATTTAAACATTTCGCTATAGGTTTTGTAAAATGCTGATTTATAAATGAAAGAGTAATAATTAAGACTTTAAAATTTCCAAAAATGTCTCATTCCCTCGGATTTAAATGAAATGTACCGTAAATCATAATATTCGTTTCTGGATAATTAACCCCTCTCAATACAAGTACCATTGCCCTAGAGAATTATAAGATAAGACGGACTGAGCATAAGCGAAATATCTGTATTAATAAGTTTGTACCACCAAGAGTTTAGTATTTATTGTGCTTACAGGGCCTAGTCTAATTTTCTTTTTATTAATGCGTAGGGCTCTTTTTGTTTACAAAGAGGAAAGTTAGCACTTGCATCACACACAATTTGTCATTATTGTTCAAAATAATGTAAGAACAGTTTTATTCTGAAAAAAGCCTCTGCCTAGTTGCGAGACACGTGTGAGATCAATATTTGTTTCAAATTATATTAGACTACATGATGTCTCCATCACGCGACAATATTTGTTTCAAATTATATTAGAATACACGATGTCTCCATCACGCGAAAATATTTGTTTCAAATTATATTAGACTACACGATGTGTCCATCACGCGAAAAGAAGTGTAGCTAGCTGTGGCTCCTGTTGTTTCTGATATCAATGTTAATCGTAAGTATCTTATCGTTTCAATAAATGTGATGAGTTATGATCACGAGTAACTTTCTATTAGTGTCATTCTTTAATTATTATGTTGCATGCTAAGAGGTTATTTGTAGTTTTAATAACTGCAGTTTTCAAAATTTCTCTGTGTTAATTCCAATTTCAAATGAATTTTTCTCAATAACTTAATTATTGGATTTTTTTTTATTTTCGCCACTACCTTTCCTATATTTTACTCCTATTAGTTACATACGTCGTCTCTCTTGAAATCACCTGGTGAGCACTGAATTACATGATTTCATATTAGGTTAGATTAGCTGTAAGGTCATTAAATTTGTGACGAAGTCAAAAAATTATTTATTTTTCTTCTGCCGAATACATTCATCCGTCTTTAGGTGCTTTGCTTTAGTTGCATTGAGTATAGCTTGTCATTTAATATCTGGGCTATATTTAGTGAAAGTAATAAAAACATAGGCCTACAGCTGTTATAAAACGTAAAGTTTTGTGTGTATTTTACTTTTTACTTATTAACATAGTCTTAATATGTAACTCAATTCACAATAATACTAACTTCATCACAGTCTTTTCCTACAACATCCGAGCCACGCCCCTTTGTTTTGACTAACCAAAATATGGCGGACCAATGTTCAATTTTCTTCAACTTTCAGAAGTCTTTAGCCTCTCTATAGTATCTAGCTCGTTGGTAGTCACCTACAACTTTCATTTGTCTTCTTCTTTATCGATCATGGCCTACTGTACCAGGTTATGATTTTATTCATGTTTCATGACTTACTCTACAAAACAGAATTTAAAGAATAATATCAGCCAATTCAAAATTGCCTTACACGTGCAAAATCATTACCAACTGCTACTGAGTGGTTAAAATAGTGTTAACGACTTTTATAGTTAATTATATAGTGGTTGTTTTAAACAAAATTATGTTGAAGAAATGGAAAACACATTAACAAAACGTTAAAAATAAACATGCTGTTAATTTAACACTAGTTAAGCCAAATTAAACATTTCTTGAAGAAACTGGCCATGAAACTTCTACTGCCCAGCGACAGTCCTGATCAGTGTTGCCACTTTTGGTACAATTGTACGGATCTGGTTCAATTGTAAGTGATCTGTACCCTGTCACGTAGAACTACTTTTTTGGTACAATTTTCAATTATTTGGTACAATCTGTACTTCCATTTTTTAAGTACGAAAACAGACATTATTATAACTGGCTTTAATAAAGTTGAAAAAAATTAGGAATATGATTGCTACCAAGTTGGTAGTACCAACGCTTGGATTATTATCGCAACCACAATCAGATTTATAGCTGACTTTAAAGTCAACACATTACCAGAGAATACAAATAATTATAAACTGGTGTTGAAGTTTTATTTTCTTTAATTCACCTCTTGGCCCATTGGCCATTGTTGACATAGATTACTATGACTATTACGCTTTTACTACGTCACACTACTTTTGACCAATAAAACGGTACGAAAGGACGTCTTTCAACCAGTCATGGCTGCTTATCGCACAATTTTATCGCGTCCCTAGCATTTGTTTAATTTTATCGCGTCCCTAGCATTTGTTTATTTTTATCACTACCCTAGCATTTGTTTCTTTGTTTGCCAACATTTCAAACTGCACTGGTCTGGACGTCAAAAAACAGAAAATTACAAACCATTCCAGTCGATGCACAGCATTTTCAAATATGACTCGCATTGGCATTCAAGAACAAGAATTAATAAAGATCACTGATCATATATGAAGAGCACCATTCGGAAATCCTGAATAAGTTGAGGGATACACCTTGTACATCAACGAGTTCACTTCTTTTACGCACACGTCCAATATAACATCAACTGAACCACACCGACCACTAAAACATTCAAATTTGAAAATTGTACTTTCAATAATTGTTTCTTTTAAAATTATTCATGTTTATTTTTTATTTCATCATCGTTAATTAAAACGTTTCTTGTTTATTTCATCATCCCTAATTAAAACTTTTCTAACACTTGTTTATATTATTTAGGTTATGTTTGTTATAGCTTGTGCTATATGATATTATGGATAGTCACGGATCAGAGATTGTCTAATTACTTACTTACTTACTTACTTACAAATGGCTTTTAAGGAACCCGAAGGTTCATTGCCGCCCTCACATAAGCCCGCCAGCGGTCCCTATCCTGTGCAAGATTAATCCAGTCTCTATCATCACATCCCACCTCCCTCAAATCCATTTTAATATTATCCTCCCATCTACGTCTCGGCCTCCCTAAAGGTCTTTTTCCCTCCGGTCTCCCAACTAACACTCTATATGCATTTCTGGATTCGCCCATACGTGCTACATGCCCTGCCCATCTCAAACGTCTGGATTTAATGTTCCTAATTATGTCAGGTGAAGAATACAATGCGTGCAGTTCTGTGTTGTGTAACTTTCTCCATTCTCCTGTAACTTCATCCCGCTTAGCCCCAAATATTTTCCTAAGCACCTTATTCTCAAACACCCTGAACCTATGTTCCTCTCTCAGAGTGAGAGTCCAAGTTTCACAACCATACAGAACAACCGGTAATATAACTGTTTTATAAATTCTAACTTTCAGATTTTTGGACAGCAGACTGGATGATAAGAGCTTCTCAACCGAATAATAACACGCATTTCCCATATTTATTCTGCGTTTGATTTCCTCCCGAGTGTCATTTATATTTGTTACTGTTGCTCCAAGATATTTGAATTTTTCCACCTCTAATACTAAGATTTATTGAAAATCATCTGTCAAGTGACGTTAATTACTGGGATCCGGATAATTGAAGTGGAATGCAAATGTTTTAATAAAAGTGAAACTGAATCAACAAAGCCTTCTTGACTAGTAACCGTCCACAGAGTTCAATGAAGATTCCATAGTTGGCACAACTGATAACAAGAAAACATAATCGTAACACACTACTGCTATCTAGCGTAATGTTGAGATGGTACAATAATACATTTGAAGACAGTTGTATTTTCGTAAGCCAATTAATATTTCATTGTATTGGAGTACTTTATTACTTCTAATCTTTATATACTTTCTTCTAATCGTGTAATAGTCAATTAAATCCCACTCGAGTTTTGATTTTCTCTAGATAAATCAAAACCTCTAGTGAGATTACTGTTGATAACTGCCACTGCTGAGTTCTGGACTATTTATCATGATGCAATTGTAATCGCTTATTTTCTAAAATGGCAATACATTTTCTCTTATGTGTAATTGTATTTAGAAATGGAAAACAATTTATTGTTGCTCTTCGATGAAGACAGATGACAGAGGTGTGCGAAGAGAATTCGAAAGCATCTAAAGCAGAGATGGGCATCGTGCCTCACTTGAGAATTTGTGCCTCACTGACCTTCACAAAACTTATCGCTCTGAGTGACATCTTCTTCACAGTCCCCGTTCCTCCCTCACGCAGCTCCTAGGCGTAGGCAGGTTCTATATCAGTTTCATAAGCAATATCAGTGGTGGCATAATGGCATTATCAAAGCAGTGTGTACGCGTTAGAAAACGATTATTTCATGAGAAATGGGAGGAAGTTTTTTTTTTGCTGTTTAGAAGGGGAGAACATACTATGTATGTTATGCTCGAAAATCCTATTAGGCATTAATAAATTTAATATACAACGACATTACTCCTTATGTCATAAAGAACATGCTGAATTAGAAGGTAAGACAATTTAAATGTTATTTATCGTACTGTTCCGAAGAAAATTTGTGATCTTAACATTTGCATATTATACTAAATATGACATTATACCTTAAACACGCTGCATTAAAAGGTACGAGGAATTAATGTTGTTTGTACGTATTATTTTCAAAAGAAATTTATAAAAAAATATCAAATATGCGTAGAAAACTAAATATGATTTTCTAAAATTATTTTAGGTCGAGAACGTGCAAATCTATTAAGTAATCTTGATAAACGCCAGAATATTCAAGAAAAAAAAAACGTAGACAACGTGATGGAATGTTATTGGGTAGTTACGCAATTTCTCGCCTGTGATTTAAATCAATTCAATGATGGAGAAATAGTAAAGAGGTTTATGATTAAAGCTGCCGAATTAATTTGCTAAATTGAATAAAAGTTTTCGAGTCTCTCACGTTAACCAAGCGCTTTTGTAATAATTCGCCACTGACCGCCTTAGCGATTACGATAAGGTGACGCAGGTCACAGCAGTTTATATTTCCCATCCTACTCTGCAGTCTCCTCTCCTAGTAAACAAACTATTTCAAATCGAGTGCCTCACGTAACCGAAAATTGTGCCCATGTATGATCTAAAGAATTAAAAATGGACAAGTATGTTGGCTTAATGAGGTAAAACATTATAAATCATTACTGTTATTAAGATTAATATTCTAAGTAGTCTGTAACAACAAATATTATTATTATTATTATTATTATTATTATTATTATTATTATTATTATTACTAAATATTACAGAATACATATGGGAAATGCGTGTTATTATTCGGTTGAGGAGCTCTTATCATCCACTCTGCTGTCCAAAAATCTGAAAGTTAGAATTTATAAAACAGTTATATTACCGGTTCTTCTGTACGGTTGTGAAACTTGGACTCTCACTCTGAGAGAGGAACATAGGTTAAGGGTGTTTGAGAATAAGGTGCTTGGGAAAATATTTGGGGCTAAGCGGGATGAAGTTACAGGAGAATGGAGAAAGTTACACAACGCAGAACTGCACGCATTGTATTCTTCACCTGACATAATCAGGAACATTAAATCCAGACGTTTGAGATGGGCAGAGCATGTAGCACGTATGGGCGAATCCAGAAATGCATATAGAGTGTTAGTTGGGAGACCGGAGGGAAAAAGACCCTTAGGGAGGCCGAGACGTAGATGGGAGGATAATGTTAAAATGGATTTGAGGGAGGTGGGATATGATGATAGAGACTGGGTTAATCTTGCACAGGATAGGGACCAATGGCGGGCTTTTGTGAGGGCGGCAATGAACCTTCGGGTTCCTTAAAAGCCATTTGTAAGTAAGTATTAGTATTATTATTATTATTATTATTATTATTATTATTATTATTATTATTATTATATTTTGAATTTATACACGGTTTTTTCGATAATGAATCATTGGAATCATGACATTTCATATTAAACGTACGATTTTAAATTTTAAATTCTCTTCGGTTTTGGAACAGAAAATTGTGAACACACGTAATATTTTATCACAAGCCGCCACTGGGGGGAAGGCGATATGCAATAGATTGGAAAGGAGGGAAGGAGAAATGAAAGAAGGAAGAGAAAGGGAAGATGAAGGAGGAGTGAAATAATTTCAGCAAAAGGTTAAGCTGAAGAGGAAGAAGAAGAAGAAGAAGAAGAAGAAAAAGAAGAAATAAAATTAAAGAAAGAAGAAATGATTGTATACTTCTTTCAGCGAGCTAGATTCCTGCTAGAAATCTAACCACTGTGCACCTCTCGATATCTCTCTCTACGTAAACTGTCTTCACATAAATGGCTAGGAGACACTTCCAATGCTTGCGTCTATTATCATTTAATTCCATCTCCACTGGTCGAAACAGGGGGACAGCAATGCTCCCCTTCTGTTAACCAGTTTTTCGATTTTTACCGTCTGCAATTCTTGGATTACAGCCCAGTCGGAATTAAGTTGGTGGAGCAGACTATAAAGTAACGACGAAAGTACACTCTGAGTGCAGTACGCAGTAAAAAGTTTCTTCTTATTGTCTTTTATATCTGACTAAATTAAATCGATACCAGTAGACGATATCTGATACAGATATTATCGGGACTAGGATATGTAAATACACATATTGCTAAGTACACTGCCGAGAAAAAAAACGCAGCACTTGAATAAATTTGAAATATCAAACCATAATACAAATTATAACATTACTGTGTGCATCTATGGACCTATTTGTGTTAGGTAAATGTTAATTCGTGTTTCGGGAAGGAAAGTATACCCATTGGATGGTTTGTGACACCCTCTTTGCCACGTCTTGTCCCTCAGCCTATACTTATTGCTGCACCATTAAAATTTACAACCCTAAAGATAAGCAGCCAAAACAAAGTTACCACACTGTTGTTTTTATTTCTTTGGCTTATAATGGAATTCTGTGATATTGAACTCGGTTTTAAACAATATTTAAGAGAGTTAATTTGCCGTTAAGGGGTTAGGTACAGCTTACAGCAGTAAAATTTTGGAAATATTCAACATTTTTCCCTCCATTATTATATTTTGTACAATAATGACAATTAGTATGTTTGAAACACTGTCCTTCTGCTATATGAAAAAAAATATGTTTACGATTTAAAAAGACTTATTTACATTTTTTAAATTCATTTCACTGTGCAGTAATGAGCGTTTCCCACATAACTAAAAAAACTATCCAACATACTGTGATGAAATTTTTTGTGTGTATTTATACATGTCATACCTACAATATGATGCAAGATCACCTCTCTACTTTTGATAGATTGTCTGATAAATAAATTCATTTAAAATGGTCAAATCAGTATTTTCTTCGAACACAAAATAAAAAAAAATATTTATTAAGAAATGTAGTTGAAAGAGCATGATATTGTAAATATGAGTTTCAGAATAAAATAAAAGAGAGAGTACATGAAAAACTTAACCAGTTTATGAGTTATGAGGGAAACCCTTCATCACTGCATAGTGAACTGCCACTATTTTTAATTTGAAAAATATATGTATAAGTATTTTTTTAATCGTAACAATATTTTTTCATATAGCAGAACGACGGTGTTCTACACATGCCAATTTTCATTATTGTACAAGATACAGTAATGGAGGAAAAAATGTTGAATATTTCCAAAAAATTTTACTGCTGTAAGCTGTACCTCACTCCTTAAGCCTCGAGAACATCGCTAGAGCAATCGCGTTGGCCGAAGTTGACCGCAGCTTAAGTTATGTGGCTCAGGTGGTATATCGATATGCATAGCCGCTTCATTTCTCGGTTTATTGCGAATCCAAAATCTTCACGTTTACGCCCTTTGTTTCTGGTACTCGTTCCCGGTTTATTGTCTACCAGCCTTTAATTTCATTGGGTTCGGACCTCGTGTCAAAAGTAGCGTAGTGGGAATAGGCCTACACTTAATCTAAAAGTCATTTATGGTTGGCTAGCCGTAGCCCTACTACACTTATTTAATATGCTATTTGATATAACTGACAATTGAAAGTGATCTAATGAAAGACCTACATATAAATACATTTCAATTTGCGGCGATAAAGTGAATATAGAGGACAAAAAAATGCATACTGCATAAAGCACTTCACGAATACGTTATAAATCAACCATACAGTATTAAAATATCTACATAAAAACAAAAGTAATTGAATCATATCTGCATATGAAGCTAATCTGCTAATGAATGAAAACCCGATTTGAAACATAGAAGCCAACCTAGTATTTTGTAATAATCTGTCATGCTAGGGGTAAAAAGTAGGAATTATAGAATTGAAAAAAAAAATAATTTTGTCACTATTACTAGAGCGTGAAGAAAACTCTAAAATTTGTGACTATAGAAACCAAACTGAAGTTTCATGAAGCAGCGTTGATGTCCTGTATACTATAAGAGAGCGAAGCTTGATGGACGAATAGAAATGACCATTACACTTTTATTACGTCATACTACTTGTTATTGTTCAGTCAACTGTCCGAAGGCAGGTCTCAACATCACAAGTGTTACCAACATGGTATCACTTATGAAACAACTAGACCAGAAGGTAATGGGATAGAGTGGCCAGTTCTTTTCCCCCTCCATTGCTTATAAAGCCGACTAGCTATACTGAGGTTCACGTAAGAACAGTTCCTAAACAGCAAATATTGCCATCTTGTCAGTGTTGTCAACCGTTACCAGATATCACTATGGATCGACTATTGATCAGATTTTTGTATTCGACAGATACTGGAGAAAAAAATGGGAGTATAAGGGTACAATACCACTGCCACCGGGTGCTTGCCCACTTGCAGTGTAAATAAATACACACACACAATACATCAGTTATTCATAGATTTCAAAAAGGCATATGACTCGGTTAAGAGAGTAGTTTTATATAACATTTTGATTGAATTTGGTTTTCCCAAGAAACTAGTTCGATTAATTAAAATGTGTCTCAATGAAACTTACAGCAGAGTCCGTATAGACCAGCTTCTGTCTGATGCTTTTCCAATTCACTGCGGGCTAAAGCAAGGAGATGCACTATCACCTTTACTTTTTAACTTCGCTCTAGAATATGCCATTAGGAAAGTTCAGGATAACACAGAGGATTTGGAATTGAACGGGTTACATCAGCTTCTTGTCTATGCGGATGACGTGAATATGTTAGGAGAAAATCCATAAACGATTAGGGAAAACACGGAAGATTTACTTGAAGCAAGTAAAGCGATCGGTTTGGAAGTAAACTTTCGAAAACACGAAGTATATGATTGTCTCGTGACCAGAATATTGTACGAAATGGAAATATAAAAATTGGAGATTTATCTTTCGAAGAGGTGGAAAAATTCAAATATCTTGGAACAACAGTAACAAATATAAACGATACCCGTGAGGAAATTAAACACAGAATAAGGATGGCAAATGCCTGTTAATATTGGCTAAGAAGCTTTTGTCATCTAGTCTGCTGTCAAAAAATCTGAAAGAATTTATAAAACCTTTATATTACCAGTTGTTCTGTATGGTTGTGAAACTTGGACTCTCACTTTGAGAGAGGAACAGAGATTAAGGTTGTTTGAGAATAATGTCCTTAGGAAAATATTTGGAGCTAAAAGGGATGAAGTTACATGAGAATGAAGAAAGTTACACAACACAGAACTGCACGCATTGTATTCTTCACCTGACATAATTAGGGACATTAAATCCAGACGTTTGAGATGGGCAGGGCATATAGCACGTATGGGCGAATCCAGAAATGCATATAGAGTGCCAGTTGCGAGGCCGGAGGGAAAAAGACCTTTGGAGAGGCCGAGACGTAGATGGGTTGATAATATTAAAATGGATTTGAGGGAGGTGATATATGATGATTTTGACTGGATTAATCTTGCACTGGGTAGGGACCGAAGGCGGGCTTATGTGAGGGCGGCAATGAACCTGCGGGTTTCTTACAAAAGGCAATTTGTTTGTTTGTAAGTATTATTATTATTATTATTATTATTATTATTATTATTATTATTATTATTATTATTATTATTATTATTATTATTATTATTATTATTACGGTGTCAGAGATTATAAATAATGTTAGCCCTTTAGAATTACATTCCTGTGCATATTGCATTCTTTTTATTAATATTATTAACTCGTAACGGAACTTCAGAGAAGAGTCGATCATGTAGTTCAGAGCTCTCCAAAAAGCGTATCATAATTCGTGCTCTCGATGCTGCCCGCCGAACACAGTGTGCTGCAAGGATAGAGAAGGGGGAGAGACTCGTACCTCAACACATGGAAGCGATCAGTGGGGGATCGCGGCAAACTCTGCTTATGTTTACAAATAATAACATCAAAAGAATAAGAAATATCATACGTTTGTATATTATTTTGACATACTATGAAGCTGGAGCCCCGTCGTTGATATTGACACAAGCCATTGCAAATGCAACCTCTTCTGTTCTATGGTGCCTTTCAGTGCCTAGAAAAGATCTTCTCCAGTTGTATTTTGTAATTACATCTAGAAGACATTCAGACACAGTAAAAATGTTCATTAACTCCTCGGATGAAAATGGCTAGGTCAGCTTTGTCATTTCTATCTGTGCTTTCGTCCAATGCAAGTGAGTAAGCTACAAACTGGTTAATTGTGGTTACGACTTCAGATTAAATTACGTTTACAATCTTGAAATTCCTTCTCTGAACTGTAATTGGAAACACTTTAATTTTCTTAACCTTTGACTTTGTTTTGGACACAGTATTTTAGTAACGTCCTCTATGTACTATTTTACAAATGATGCTTGTGATTTTCCAATATTCCAAGCTAGAACATAGCTAGCAAGAAGTTTAAGGGGACACTCAACTTAAAAATTGGAGAAAAAGTATCATAGAAATGAAAAATTAAATTTCTACACTAATTTACGTGACAGAACTAAATCAATACGCAGAATTCTTCCCCTATTCATTGAGAAGTCACAGTCAAATGCACAAAGCCAAAAAATAAAAAAATGATAATTAAAAGTGATAATTCAATTAATGATTTATTAAAAATTGAAATATTTTTTTATTTTGAAAATTATTGGATCTAATGAGCTGAGATTTTGCATGTTACTTTCCATTTGTATATTAAACTTTTTCTCCAAATTTGAAAAAGATTGGTAAAATAGGAAAAAAGTTCCAAAATATAGTTGAGTGTCCCCTTAAGACTGAGAACACGTGTGCAATTTGTGTTTGTATTTTCTTTTTTTATATTTGTCAAAATATTTGTGGGCCTACGCATTTCACCCAAAATGAAACGAAAAACTATATGTTTGTCATGCGGAACTGAGTGTAATCGTATTGTAATATGCTGATTATTATGTATAACCAACAGTTATACAGATAGCCTCAAAATAAATTATTTTCACATGTCCAGCATGCCTGTAATTGTATGATATTCTTTGTGAAGAGTCGAGTAGTGTCGTCGCATGTTGAATTTTAACACACCCTTAAGAATTTTCGAACAAATTAAGCATTTCACATTCTCCCCATTAACACAAAAATATTTCTCTTCCTATTCATCCTTGAATGTACTACGTCCATGATGAGACGGTTCCTCGTATACGATAAGGAGGTTTTCATCAGATTAGTATTTCGTGTTAATATTCTTATGTGGATAGGAAGCGTGGACGTGTAAGAAAGGTCCAGAATGTGAGGCGGATGTAACAGGTGGGCAGGAAGGCCGAAGCGACGCTACGCGGACAGGAAACATGCGTCCAGGCGTGGAGTTGACTGATGAGGGAATGTGTGGACTTTGCCTGCGGGTGGTCAGCAAGATGACGCCAAGCCAGGTTCGAAAAAGAGATGATCTGGTATATGTCAGAGAATTGTCAGAAAACACCGGAAGTAGGGGAGAATCTAGTAACGAGCAATTTTTGAAGTGCGCGTCTTAAGTGACGTAAGAGTAATCATGGCCAATCAGGATTCGTAATAGAGACACGTGATTTATAGATAGGAGGGCGAAATTGTATGTTTAGTGGTTGCAAGTAGAGGGTAGATTTGGCAGATAGAGGGCATATAGAAAGCGTGCAGAGAGGACGTACTCCACATATTCTCGGCGGACCTAACTCGGAAGGATAACAATTTACGGACTTAGAATTTTAGTGGGTGTAGGAAGAAGTCGTGTGGTATTATACTTATAAGTCTGAATTCTTTTCTCGTCATTATTATTACATTCGGAACAAATTGTCATCAAGTTATCAACTCTCCGTTATATTACCGGGGTTTTATAGTACAAAACATATAATTACGTGAATCCAGAAGTTAGTCGACCAACTTGTCATTAAGAGAGCAGCATATTATACACTTGGACGCGCATTTCTGCTAATCTGAAACGAACACTTAATAATAATAATAATAATAATAATAATAATAATAATAATAATAATAAACGTCTCATAGTTCTTACCAACAACTTCTGGTGTGCGCCTACATCATTTCAATCTACGAGCACGTCTCCCAAACCCCATGTCCCAACCGTTTTGCAGCTGACCTGGGAAATCTCATACTCTACCGGAGTAATCTCGAGGAGGCTGGCGCCCAAATTAATTAGTGTACATCTTTAATTATTGACATCAACGTGCCTCCTTGAGATACTTTCCATACACGACGGAGCTGGCAGCCGAGGGCAAGGAAAGGCAGCCGAGGGCAACGACGACCGACGACCGCCGCAGATTCTGGCGCCCCAACGTGGTACGACCGCCGCAATGATTAGAAGACATTGTGAAACGGTGGAACACTTCGACCAACACAATGATAATAGCAGTCCGCCACTGCTCTTCGTTTGCGCATAAACATTGAGTACAGTAAAGGTGGGATGGGTGAGGCGGAGCGCACTCATTACGTACTGGCTTCGGTTCCGTTCAGGGGCTTACTCGCGAGTAGGCTTTTGGAGACGTCTGATGTAGTTCATATTGTAACTTTAATGTTAATCCCATAATTACGTAACGAACACTTTCAAAGTTACATAAAAGACTTTGTGGCGTGATTCACTCGTTTCCTATTTCAGAAAGTAACGTCATAAAACACGACGGCCTAACGCCAAATTACTAAGCCAATTCCGGCATTAAGAAAATCACTGTCTTAACACAGGCAAGGGAAGGCAATTACATTCTTTAGCATGGCTGTAATGAGAAAGTTTATGTAAGAAAATGGTGTTAGGAATAATAGAGGCTAGAGTACTCCTCTAGTGGAGCAATATTATGTTAGTTCCGCAGGGAGCAATTCCAGCCCCCAGGGAGGTGCCCCCCTGCCGGCGACTTCCTAGCCTCCCCATTAATATACGACGCTGCTAGCTACAGACAGATGAGCAGCGCCAGAGAACAAAAATCGAGCGATTCTGGGTGGAATCGCAGTTGCTATGTGTGTTCGTTTGTTTTTGCTACGTAAACAGAATTTTGTACCTCGTTATATTTGATAAATAACTCGTGTTTCTCTAAAATAGGGCAAACACTGGTGGAAATTATGATTATGTTAGCGAATTGGGGCTATTAAATGTTAGGAAACTAGGTTAGGAGAAGCTGGGGTTATCAAAATGAGATAACCACGGATGAATGAGTTTTAGAAACAGTTGAAATTACTTATTATAGTTTATACTAGCATACAAGTTTTCGTTTGAAACTTTGACTGGCTATGAAAAGAAGTGCATACATACTGTAACTCTACGAATGATATTCCTTAGGTCACAGGAGAATAATAATTTCAATTGAGAGATAAAATTATAGACGAAGTTTTCCGAAACAAAATGCTGTTGTTTAGTCAACTGTCCGAGGTCTGAGCCTCACAAGTGATATCAATAAGGCATCACTTATGATGCAACTAGACCAGGAGATAATGAAGTAGTGAGACCAGTTCCTTTCTTCCTCCATTGCATACATCGCTGACTAGCTATAGTGAGGGTCACGTAAGAACAGTTCCTAAACAGCAAATATTGCCGTCGTGTCAGTATTGCCAACTATTACTACCTATCAAAATATTCTACGTACTGAATGACTTATTTACTTACCATACTTTACCTTTATGTTGGAAGGTTATTTTAAATAATTCAATTCACATATTCGTAGGAAAACTATACGAGAAAGGGATCAACATGTTAGGCATTTTGTCTGGCAATATTATTCATTGGTTTGAGTAAACCATTAATTCAAGAGACCTAACCTAAAAATGTATTATGTTTGACCACATGAAATTATTAGTACTAACTCCGAAAACTTTCCTGACTATATTCTTGAATTATAATAACAACGCAACATAAAATAACTATTATGTATTAATATTAATACTGATATTAATTCCAAGTATAAGGGTACAGTGCATCAGTTATTCATAGATTTCAAAAAGGCATATGACTCGGTTAAGAGAGAAGTTTTATATGATATTCTTATTGAATTTGGTATTCCCAAGAACTAGTTCGATTAATTAAAATGTGTCTCAGTGAAACGTACAGCAGAGTCCGTACAGATCAGTTTCTGTCAGATGCGTTTCCAATTCCCTGTGGGCTAAAGCAAGGAGATGCACTATCACCTTTACTTTTTAACTTTGCTCTAGAGTATGTCATTAGGAAAGTCCAGGATAACAGAGAGGGTTTGGAATTGAACGAGTTACATCAGCTGCTTGTCTATGCGGATGACGTGAATATGTTAGGAGAAAATCCACAAACGATTAGGGAAAACACGGGAATTTTACTGGAAGCAAATAAAGAGATCGGTTTGGAAGTAAATCCCGAAAAGACAAAGTATATGATTATGTCTTGTGATGGGAATATTGTACGAAATGGAAATATAAAAATTGGAAATTTATCCTTTGAAGAGGTGGAAAAATTCAAATACCTGGGAGCAACAGTAACAAAATATAAATGATACTCGGGAGGAAATTAAACACGGAATAAATATGGGAAATGCCTGTTATTATTCGGTTGAGAAGCTTTTATCATCCAGTCTGTTGTCAAAAAGTCTGAAAGTTAGCATTTATAAAACAGTTATATTACCGGTTGTTCTTTATGGGTGTAAAACTTGGACTCTCACTTTGAGAGAGGAACATGGGTTAAGGGTTTTCGAGAAAAGGTGCTTAGGAAAATATTTGTGGCTAAGAGGGATGAAGTTACAGGAGAATGGAGAAAGTTACACAACACAGAACTCCACGCATTGTATTCTTCACCTGACATAATTAGGAACATTAAATCCAGACGTTTGAGATGGGCAGGGCATGTAGCACGTATGGGCGAATCCAGAAATGCATATAGAGTGTTAGTTGGGAGACCGGAGGGAAAAAGATCTTTGGGGATGCCGATACGTAGATGGGAAGATAATATTAAAATGGATTTGAGGGAGGTGGGATATGATGGTAGAGTCTCGATTAATCTTGCTCAGGATTGGGATCAATGGCGGGCTTATGTGATGGCGGCAATGAACCTCCGAGTTTCTTAGAAGCCAGTAAGTAAGTAAGTAAATACTGATATTATTTAATTATTAGTATGTACAAATTTCACTAGCACTGGTTGTTGCTGCCGCTCAAAGTTGGTTGACTGCGTCCCTCCACCGTGTTCTTTGGCGTATAGCCTATATGTATTTGCATCATCAAAGAAACGAAATATTTTGCTTTGTGCACTTTCTTGTATGATTTTTGACAATAATATTTAATTACGGTACTTTATTTCCATTTGTCTTTTCAAATTAGAGAGTTGTTTTACAATATATATTTTTTAACTTTATGTAGGCCTACACAACGTAATGTTTATCATTATGATTTTCCTTTATATTATTATGTATATTTTTTCTGTGTTTGACAATAAGCACGGAAATGTCCGGAACATATAAGAGGTAAAATCTGCAAGTTATAAGATAGTGAGAGTATTGTAATGTAGTAAGGTGTTCTTTTATATAAAGTTTGCTTCTGAATAAATTATTTGGTAGAAAGTAACGACATGAGCCTGCTAGTTTGGTTTTTCGTTCCGCATTACATAGTGGCATGAAAGTGCTTGTCGCCGCTGTAACTTTCGATCAGTTTCCGCGGCAATTTATTTTATGGGTTTTCCAACGTGCTTTACATAGTTCGAGACCCTGAGTTTAATAAAGAATGCCACAAGCAAGCGATCTTATGACAGCGCTTGCCTCATACTTCATACCCTGCCTCTCCCAGTGTAAGTTTTATGCTCTTAATCCCAGTTGTGTTGTATGGGAGAGGGGTTCTACTCAACGATTGCCTTGGGGGACTCCATATGGTGCCCGCCTCATTGGATTGGGAATCTGGGAATTGCTGGCCACGAAAAGTTGGAAACTCCGAGTCTGATTGAAAACTCGTGGACCGAAGAATGCCGCCGCTACCTTCCTCTATTTGTTTGGACAGTTTCTTATTGGATATCCACCCAGTTATACTTCCCGTCAATGTACGTTGGCGGGACGGACGACGATGTCAAGTGTAGCGTGAACATCTTTGTTGCAACTTCGCGCAGAATCAGCATGTCTCTTGGTACGGAACGCAAACTGCATTATCATCGCGAACGGGATGTAATGTCAACGCCTCCTATTATTTAACCTACCTTAAAAATAACTTCCTTCTTAAAGATATTGACTATCAAAATTCAATGATAGCAGTATACAGGATGAGTAAAAAGTATGGAACAAAGCTTGTAACTTTCTTGTTTCTAATTTTATGAAGAAACTACAGGGACATCATTTTATTTTTACTAACATTATTAATATCAACCTGGTTATATCTTTGGATTAAAGGTCTACAACCGGAAACACCGCTTGCTCCCCCTTCCAAGATTGGGGTTCGATGATACTGGCGTAAAATACAAACAAATCACTTTATTAGGTATAGGAGGGAAGAAAAATAGTTCATCCATTTACTTAAACTAGGAACTAAGCGATTTTGAGTTTGATAATTTTCATTAGGTTTTTGTTTAATCAAAATCCAGTACTGTATTTAAGCGTTTTTACTCACGAACTGAGCTGTCCATGTGGACGTATTCATTATTCAGTGTATATTATACTGTCTACAGCACATTAGTATACAATATAGAAAATGAAGTTAAATTGAAAAATAATCATAATATGGATATTTAAACACATTTTTGAAAATGGTGGCCGTTCATTTCGATACAGGCTTCAGTTCTTTTGTGCATATTATCGCACTATTGACTATTGTACCTAATTCTAATTACCAGTTTCGTCCTTCGTACTAGTAACTCATGTTGAAATAATTCTATACCTACTCTATAAAAGAGTACCTTACGTACTGTAAATTCAGTCTTCACTTCTGCCCGATCCGAAAAGATAAAATTACTCAGAAATGCTATCTACTGTCCGTTCAAGTGGTTTTGTCGCAGGGTCGTAGAAGGGAGGGAAATCACGTGACGATTAATTAACGAAGCCTTTTAGTTAAGTTATTTCAAACAGCAGTATAATATTACGTAGACGTCCAATTCCTAACAGAAATTAATAAGATAATAAATGTAAGGTCTTCTTCTTCTACTGCCTGACAAGTGTTAGGCCACAAGGCCTGTTACGGTCTCACATAAAATTTTCACGCCATCTCTTAGCAGGACGACCCACAGATCTTTGGCCATGTGGTACATAATCATAAATTGCCTTTGGGAGTCTACTATTACTCATTCTTTTCAAATGATGTTTCCAATTAGGCTGATATTGAACAATGTAATCTAAAACTAGTTGAGTTTTTAGTTCCTTTAAAATTTCACAATTTCTTTTCAATCCCATTTAGTATAGCCCGCTGTTCTTCGCATGAATCGCATTTCACAAGCCGTTATTCTGCTTTTATCTGCTTTCCTCAGTGTCCTTGCTTCGCTGCCATAGCTGAGCATCGGTCGTGCCAATGTGTTGTAGAGACGTATGCGGGTGTGTTTCTGAACCAAGGATGGTTTCATCACACTACTTATAATGCCCATAGCTCTTGTGAATTTATTAATTTTCTGTGATATGGCCAGTTTTTCAAAAACGGAAAGATTGTAATCTAAATATGAGAAACTATTACATCATTCTAATATTTTATTATCGAGACAAATTTTATTTTACTTTGTATTGGGTATTTCCCACAGAATGCCATAATTTTTGTTTTACCTGTTGAAATTTCCATACTGTATGTGGCTGCTACTTGCTGCAAATTATATATTGACCTTTGGAGGTCGTCTTCTGAAAGTGCTAATAATACCAAATCATCTGGAAAGAGAATTGAATCCAATTTAAGGTGTCTGTTAATTTGTATATATGCTTGTTTCTTATTTCTAATTTTATGAAGAAACTGTATGTACAAAAGGAATATTTTGAACATGTTTGCAAATACTATGCTTTTTATTTATGAAGGATGTGTCAATGAGTCTGTTTTTTTAATTGGCACCATGTACTTATTTCCCTATTTTTGGATTCTTCAGGTCTCAGTACGTAGAAAATCATTTTTTTTGCCATTTTTAAACTATTGTTTTGTAAAAATTACCTCTTTTGATGACATATTAGCCACCGGCGTGGCTCAGTCGGTTAAGGCACTTGCCTGCCGGTTTGAAGTTGCGTTCGGGCGCGGGTTCGATCCCCGCTTGGGCTGATTATCTGGTTGGGTTTTTTCCGAGGTTTTCCCCAACCGTAATGTGAATGCAAGATAATCTATGGCGAATCCTCGGCCTCATCTCGCCAAATATCATCTCGCTATCACCAATCTCATCGACGCTAAATAACCTAATAGTCGATACAGCGTCGTTAAATAACCAACTAAAACTAAAAAATGACATATTGCTGTTGTACAAAAAATAAATTATTCATATTCAATTCCTTAACATAATTTTTACCGTCAAGAGTACGAATATACTCAAATATTTTACGGGCCTTCATGTAAATCCTGTTACAGGTTTAAAAACTCTCCACGAGAAGATAGTTTATCATTATAACGATTAAATTTAATAGTGATTCCCCACAATTTGCAGGTTTTTCCATGTCTCTCAAATCACAATGAATGAAAGCGAATTATGGTATGTGTTTTAGAACTTGATGACAGTTTTCTCTTTCCGGTAGTAGAGTTTGTAGAATTAATACATGCATCGCAATTGAAGTTGTCTGTTGGATGCTGAGCACCTAGATAATTAAATTGCATTCGGTTCGTTGGGAGGACGGAGATGAAAAACAAACTGGCGACCACACATCTGTCCGCTCAAGGAACGGCACACATTCAATTACAAAGGCAACGGTGACAAGCAACACTGATGAGTTTCTTTGTTGCTTCACTTGAATGTTTCTTTTGTTTGCTAATTTCTTGTCGTTCATTTCTTAATTTATTAATTTAAGAAGTTGTTTCTCCCTTCAATTCGGCCCTTCTTTCTTTTTTCTTCTCTCTTTATCCTTTTCTGCCTTTTGCTTTTGTTTTCTTTATTTTCGTTTTAAATTTACTTCGATTTTCTTTGTTGTTTTCTTTTGTTTCATTTCTTTTTATTATTTCTGACTTTTCTTCCTTAATTTTTTCATTATTTCTGTCTTCTTTTCTCCTCTCTTTTTCTTTGTTACCTCTACATTACTTTCATTGTTTATTTTCCGTTCTTGATTCCTTTCATTGCTGGCGGGATAGCGAATAGGGATTATAAAGAATGGACACTGAGCGAATTTTCCTGTGTTTTGTTTCTCTATGTGCCGGCGTTTAGTTCCACTTTCAAGCGCTAGAGGTTAGTGTAATCGAGCATACGCTAAGATAATAATTTAGTATAGAGTTGAGACACAGGATCAAACATCGCCTACCTTATTGCATAATCCAGTAACGCTTTGCTTCAAGTAAATTCAAATTAACAGCTTTTCCTTATTTCTCAATGGCAAACTAGTTGTAATAATAATTGTTTAAATATATTTCAGATATAATAAATTCTATTATAAAATAATATAATACATTATAAAATTAAGTATCGAATTCGTTTAATATTATGTATATAATATAATACAGGTAGGCTATATGGTTTTACTTCTCATAAGAGTTTTGTTTTTCCATTTTCAATGCTATCAAATCATTACATATTTTAATTGTTATTGGGGTCAACGTCTCAACTGTCATTATAAAGGAACTCTAGAGTCTAGACATTACAGTTAATGACAGATTTATTATTTTATGGATCTAATTTATTTTATTTGAGTACATAATATACATAGATATATTAATTATATGTGTTATATTTCCGCTGTGTCGACTGCTAGCTGGTGTGATGTCAGCGCCAACTCTAGGGAGAAAGCAGAATCTGACGCTCTAGCTGCGTTGAAGGTCATTGAAATCAGTCCGGCTACATCAAAGGTATCGACGCGAAGTGTCCATACTTAATTACCTATACGCTGGGCGGGAGATGTTAACAGGCCACTAAGATCTAATAGTGCGAAAGACGACGACAAAGACGATGATAATGATTCCTGTCCTATCTTTATTTGCTTTTCTTATGTCCACCTTTTACATCCCTTCTTTTAATGTACAGTATTGTTTGTCTTTTATTCATTTCCTTCTTTGTTGTTCAGTCAACTGTCCGAATACAGATCTGAACCTCACAAGTGATACCAACAAGGCACCACTTATGAGGCAACTAGGCCAGGAGATAATGAGGTAAGGTGGCCAGTTTCTTTGCCCCTACAATGCATACATCGCCGATTAGCTACATATTACACTAATCAGACTTCAGATGCGTACAAACAATAATTGTTCTCCCTTTGACCAGTGGCGGCTCGTGCCTTTCTTGGATGGGTGTTCACAAAAAAAAAAAAAATGAGTAAATACACTGATATATTCTCGTATAGCTGAGTCACACGTTAGAGATAAACCAGTTCTAATATGCACGTGCCAAATCTACGCATATAAACCAAAATTAAAACCATTAAACAAGAGTAGAGTAAAATTAATTCATAGGACTCACCTTTATGCTGTTGTAGATGATATTAAATATCTAGATTTATTTGTACAGAAACTCCATGCACCTAGTTTTGACAGATGCAAACTTATCAATAACTTTATTATTAAAGTCTCTAATGTTGTTAACAAGTTTTTTTCCACTGCCAACATAGCCAATGTAGGCCCTACTTAATCGGTCTTCTGTCATGGTGTTACGGAGAAATGTTTTAATCCTCTTTTAATTTAACACACTTTCAATTTAACACACACGTCCGTCTCCAAATATCAAGTGTTACTGTTTCAACTTTCAATATGCACAACTCGCACCAATGCAGCTTGTATTTTCCTTACTTTGCTGAACAAGAGACAACAAAATCAGCCCTCGTGCGTAACTGTATTTTGAAAAGAAAGAGTAAAGAGAGAAAACGAGGAAAGAGGGAGAAAGGAACAGGATGCCAGACCCAAGGGAGATGGAGCATCTCTCTTTTTCTGTCACTAGCACGTTAAGACCTATGCGAGCCAGAGCTATTGTAACCATTGTAACAAACCAGAAAATATCTCGCCTCAGGCTATTCCACCCTGCTACGGAAAAATTGTGCGAGCTGCTGTCAACCTGTCCAATGGAGATTTAAAGACACACGAACGGGATATTCTCTCAAGACGAAAAATGTAGAAGCGTCATTGCACATTGGAAAGTAATAGATATACCTGTAATAATATTAATAGAGTAATATGTATGATTATTGTTGGTTTTTAAGGTGCTCACGTGCTCCTGTGCTCATATGGAGGAACCACCGCTGCCTTTGACACATATCAAGTGAGATGTACTGCCTGATAATAGATGTACATAATATCAGCCACAACTTCAATCAGAGGTCCATTGTTTGTTAAAATACAAAGTGGGTCAAAAGTCACTTTCCCCAATATTCATTCTTAGGTTTCATACTTGTACACAGATACAGAATGTATACTAATAATAAACCTGTAGCCAAAATTTTTCTGGTAATTTTCGATTTTCCAAAAATAATTGGTGTTACCATGTATAATTAACCATCCTGAAACCGAAAATAGCTTTTTTGAAAAATTTGTTTGTATGTCTGTCTGTCTGTGTCTGTCTGGATGTTTGTTACCTTTTCACGCAATAACGGCAGAACGGATTTCGATGAAAATTGGAATATAAATTAAGTTCGTTGTAACTTAGATTATAGGCTATATGACATTCAAAATACATTATTTAAAAGGGGGGTTATAAGGGGGCCTGAATTAAATAAATCGAAATATCTCGCTTATTATTGATTTTTGTGAAATATGTTACATAACAGACGTTCCTTTAAAAATGATTTCCGATAAGTTTTATTCTATGCAAAATGTTGATAGGACTGATATTTAATGCGATAAATGAGTTTCAAAATTACAATAACAACGCCATCTAAGGCGGTGTAGTGAAATAAAAAACAAATGACTTCGTCTATAAGGGGCCTTTGACTACAACAATCGAAAGCTATGAAACATAGCCTACAGAGAATGTTTCTGTGTTTGCATTAAGTAATATCGGAAGCTAAATTAACCGATTTGTATTATTAATTATTAATTCACCATTGGAAAGTGTAGTTTCTCTAGATGGACATAATGCTATAATGTTATTACAGTAACTTCTGAGTGAATCGAGGACAGGTAAGATTAAAATAGCTTCTTATGCACAGAAAACTTGATAGGCTATTCTGTACATTCGTTTCCTGTATTTCCTAAAATAATATTTATGACCAAATGAGAGTTCTCTGGATCAAAATGATCGCATTTTAATTATGCAAATACAATTTAAATTAAATAACATAATAAACGATTTATCCTTCTATCAAACACGAATGTTCCCTGGATCAAATGTCCTATTTTAATTATGTAATTAATTATTTTATATTTATTTCTAACGAGTGCAGCGGAGCGCACGGATACGGCTAGTAACTTGAATAAATGAATAGCTGCTGTAGTAAGTGGTGGGGTCCATTTTCCTTTCCGTGCATCCATCTTTCTTCAGTTTGTCACTTTCTTTCCCTCTTTGTTTCCATTCTTCGCTTTATTTCTTACAATTTACCCATCATACTCTTTCCTAATTCGTTCCATAAATGGTATTTAACTTTCTCTCTGTCTCTCGCGAAAATAATAATAATGAACTGGAGAACGTGGACAGTTCTGTGCAGGGTTGTAGTTGCGTCCCATATCGAATGCCTTCCCTGTAATCTATACCCGCAGTGATCTATAATTAGTCTGCTAAACAGGTGACCGACTGATGCAAGTAATCAAACACGCAGTGCTGCAGCGATTTGCAGGGGACGGCGTATGTTTTTGTTTGTGACGTCACGGACACTAGTTCATTACCATTGATGAACTCTCCTCAGTTGCACAGCGGAGCAGGGCACGGATATACCGACCCGATGCTACGGTCCAATCGCACTGACGGAGATAGTGTGGCATTCAGTTGGCTGCTAAGAGTGAATGACAGTGAGTGAATGGGTAAAAATCATTTACTGCGCAATTCATTCCATTTATTGTTCTGCCCAAGCGCAAGTCTTTCCTATTTTCTGCCTTCCTCTTTGTTTCCTCATACTTACTTACTTACTGGCTTTTAAGGAACCCGGAGGTTCATTGCCGCCCTCATATAAGCCCGCCATTGGTCCCTATCCTGAGAATGATTAATCCAGTCTCTATCATCATATCCCACCTCCCTCAAGTACATTTTAATATTATCTTCCCTTTACGTCTCGGCCTCCCCAAAGTTCTTTTTCCCTCCGGTCTTCCAACTAACACTCTATATGCATTTCTGGATTCGCCCATACGTGCTACATGCCCTGCCCATCTCAAACGTCTGGATTTAATGTTCCTAATTATGTCAGGTGAACAATACAATGCATGCAGTTCTGTGTTGTGTAACTTTCTCCATTCTCCTGTAACTTCATCCCTCTTAGCCCCAAATATTTTCCTAAGCACCTTATTCTCAAACACCCTTAACCTATGTTCCTCTCTCAAAGTGAGAGTCTCCAAGTTTTACAACCATAAAGAACAACCGGTAATATAACTGTTTTATAAATTCTAATTTTCAGATTTTTTGACAGCAGACTGGATGATAAAAGCTTCTCAACCGAATAATAACAGACATTTCCCATATTTATTCTGCGTTTAATTTCCTCCCGAGTGTCATTTATATTTGTAACCGTTGCTCCCAGGTATTTGAATTTTTCCACCTCTTCAAAAGATAAATTTCCAATTTTTATATTTCCATTTTGTACAATATTCTCGTCACGAGACATAATCATATACTTTGTTTTTTCGGGATTTACTTCCAAACCTATCTATATACTTGCTTCAAGTAAAATTTCCGTCTTTTCCCTAATCGTTTGTGGATTTTCTACTAACATATTCACGTCATCCGCATAGACAAGCAGCTGATGTAACCCGTCCAATTCCAAACCCTCTCTGTTATCTTGGACTTTCCTAATGGCATACTCTACAGCAAAGTTAAAAAGTAAAGGTGATACTGCATCACCTTGGTTTAGCCCACAGTGAATTGGAAACGGGTCGGACAGAAATTGACCTATACCTATAATTGTTTCCTCATATGATCCATATATCTTAATGTCGCCTGTCATCTGATATCTTCTTCTGCCCCAACACTTCTCCCGTTCACCGTGCCTTCCAGTGCGTCCTTAAGAAGGCAGTTTCTTCTCAACCAGTGACCCAACCAATTCCTTTCTCTCTTCCTGATCAGTTTCAGCATCATTCTTTCTTCACCCACTCTTTCCAAAACACAGCTTCATTTCTTATTCTGTCTGTCCACTTCACACACTCCATATTCACATTTCAAAACTTTCTAGTCGCTTCTCTTCATTTCGTCGTAATGTCTATGTTTCTACCCCATACAATGCCGCACTCCACACAAAGTACTTCACTAGTTTCTTCCTTAGTCCTTTTCCAGAGGTCCGCAGATGATGTTCCTTTTTCTATTAAAAGCTTCCTTGGCCATTGCTATCCTCCTTTTGACTTCCTGGCAGCAGCTCATGTTACTACTTATAGTACACCTCAAGTATGTCAAGCTGTCCACTTGCTCTACTGCTTCATTTAGAAGTCACAAGTTTATCTTCTGAATTTTTCTTTCTATGACCATGCTCTTCGTCTTGTTGGCATTTATCTTCACCCATACTGCTCACAGCTGCCATTTACCTCTTGTAGCATATTAATTAATACCATTTCCTCTTCTGCTAACAACGCCATATAGTCAAATCTTATGCACTTTATTCTTCTTCCTTCTACTATGATTCCTCCCATGTTCTGAAAACAGTTATACACTAAATCCTCCAAGTAGATGTTGAACAGGTTAGATGATAAAGGACATCTTTGTTGTACTCCTATCCTTATTTCACTTCCTTCTGACATGTCTTCTGCTATCCTGACTTTGACTCGATGTTTCATCTAAAGAGTACTGAACAGACTTCTCTCTTTTCAATCCACAATAATTTTCTTTAGGATTGCCATCAATTTATTTCCATCCACTCTGTCAAAAACCTTTTCTAGGTCCACAAATACTACATACACTTCTTTATTTCGGAATATGTATGATGAGACTTCCTTGTGTTAAATTCTAACGTACATTGTTTACATGTTTCGATCTATTTATGGGTCATCCTCAGAACTGGTCGTTGTTGGTCTTGGCGCCTCTTGTTCTGTTTCCTGTGAGGGTGTGTTCGTGTGGTATAATGTAGAGTCAAAGAATGTGTGTTCTAAAATTGAGTTGTGTGTTTAGAATTTCGTTGGGGTGTGTTTTTCGTGTGTCTGTATATTTCATATTGTTCTAGTGTGTTTAGTTTCTGGCTTTTTGGTTGGATGTGCAGTATTTCCATGTCTGTGTTGATGTCTCTGTTGGTGTGGTTAGCACTTGTGATGTGTTCTGCATATGTGGAGGTGTTTTGTAATTTCGTTATGGCTGTGATGTGTTCTTTGTAACGTGTTTGAAATGATCTGCCTGTCTGTCCTATGTAGAAGTTGTTGCAAGTGTTACGTTTGAGTTTGTATACGCTTGTGTGGTTGTATTTGTTTGTTTGTGTGTTGAGATGTTTTTGTAGAGTGTTATTTGTTTTGTGTGCGATGTTGTAATTTAATTCCTTGAACGAGGTTGCAATCTTGTGTGTGTTTTTGTTTTCGTATGTTAGTGTGATGTATTTTTTGTGCTGTTGTGTTTGTGTTGTATTCTTATGTTTTTTGTGATTATATTTTGTCTTACGTATTATGTTGTCTATTATGTTAGGGTTGTATCCGTTTTCTTGTGCTATGTATTTGATTGTGTTTAGCTCTTCGTTGTAATCCTGTTGGTTCATTGGTATGTTGAGTAGTCTGTGTACCATTGTTCGGAATGCAGCTTGTTTGTATTGTGTTGGGTGGTTGGATGTGTTGTGTATGTGTGTTGTTGATGTTGTGGGTTTTCTGTATGCTATGAATGTGAGTTTGTTGTCTACTTTTGTTATTGTGATGTCTAGAAAATTTATGGATTTACTAAATTGTAAAACTATAAAAATTTGTAAAAATTGTAATTGTAATATTGTAAAATTTTGACTTGTTCCACATCTTAAAGCTTCATTGTTCATGTAAGATCTATGGAATAAAATAAATGAATGAATGAATGAATGTTGTTTTCAATTTCTAATGTGTAGTTAGTATTCTTCTCAGGTATCTTTCGCCGATTGTCCATAGCAGTCGAATTGCATTTCTCGTACCATGTTGAGATAATTTAAAACTTTTTTTCAAATATAATTACGATCATGAAAACAAAACAAAGTTGAATTTCTAATCTTTATTTATGAAAGTCCCCTTACATATATTGTAGCCTAACTCCATTTGACTAGGATAATAAAATTCCAAACGTTCCTGTACAGAATTTACATAACTTTGTGTTCTTTATCACGTACTATTACTTCAGACGACAATTTATAAACTCCTCGTCTATTATGTGTGTTTTGTGTGTATGCTTTGTGTGTTTGTGTATACACGTGTGCATTTATATTGTGTGCATGTATTCTGTTTATGTAGGGTAAATGTGTATTTACGCATGTGTGTGCATTTATGTAAGGGCATGCAGATATTTGTGTGTGGGTGGTCAGATGGAAGGCTGCGTGGGTGTATGCTACTTGTAACTCCGTGTGTGGACAGAAATATGCAGGTAATGCCAGTGCATCAACGTAGTTTTCTCATTCTAATATAATTTCACTTCGGAGCATTTTGCTCATTTTTTTGCTGTATATGTTTTGTATTTCTGTGCCTGTGTTAGTGTACCTACTGTATATATATATATATATATATATATATATATATATATATATACAGGGTGTAACAACTTTAATGTTCAGAACTTCTGGAACATGTTTCCTGACACATTCTACGTTGATTAAACCTAACATACCTATATCCGAAATTGAGAGGTTACAGAGATAACAGAGCTGGAAAAAATGGAACTTCTTGCAGCTCCAAGCATTATACCGTTTATACAAAACCTATTTTATGGCATTACTAAGTAGAGATACATAAGAAACATTTGAAAAGCAGTGAATGAAGGAAATTTTACTTTTAAGAGAAATTAAATTAAAATTGTTTAGGTTGCTTCGGAAACGAAACAGACAACAGTTTAAAATAACAGTTTTGAGAAAAATAAACCGTATTGTGACTAGTCTTTTTATTGAGTTTTGACCATTAAAGCATGCCTTTTGTGTACATACATCAGGAATACGCCGACATAGTTCATGTGTATGGACTGTGTGATGGCAATGCAACAGCAGCTGTTCTGGCATATCAAGCACGGTTCCCAAATCGAAGGATTCCTAGTGCACAGGTATTTTCACGTGCCTGTTGGCAAATTTCAAGAAGTACAGTGTTTGGAATCTTAAGGACATTTTTTTTTTTCAACTTTGCACTGTTTCTTTCATACTCACAAGTAGTTGATATTAAAATGTAATATGGTAATAATAAAAATAATGACATAGACACGTCATTTTCGGAAATTGGTGTTACTTCTTTCAGTATTCAGCGATAAAATTAAACTCAAAAATTTAACTTTGGGGTACAAATACTCCAAACCTATAGAACTTTGGATATAGGTATGTTAGGTTTAATCGACGTAGAACGTGTCAGGGAACATGTTCCAGAAATTCTAAACATTAAAGTTGTTACACTCTGTATATATATATAGTCTGTGCAGTGTATGTGTGGCCTTATAACATATTCTGAGCCAGCAAGTGGACATGGGAGTAGTGACGTGTATAATAATTGCTAGTGGCTTGTGTAGCAAGTACTGCAAACTAAGTCCGTAAGAAGTTCAAATAAAAATTGTTCAGATTTATTTTCAATGAAGAATACCAGACATTTTCAAAGTTATTTGCTTCCATAATAGTGAAACTTACTCCCTCTGAATGTTTTTTTTTATGCCAAATACTTTCCCTTGAACTTATCCGTCTTCAGTTCTTGAGTTTCAATGCGAAATCGCTAGTAACAATGTCAGGACGATCAGTGAGTTTTTCATGTGGGAGTAATGCAGTAATAGCTATTTCAGGTCATTGGGGATTGTAGGTGAAAGTTAAGAAAATGTAAGGTTTGTCATGCTTTGAACAAAAGACTTAGCATCTTGGTATAGCTGCTGCATGTTTCGTGAACTACCCTGAAATGTAGAGGGCAGAATCACTTTTTCCCCAATAAGAGATCTTGCTGAGGTGATCACGAGACTACGAAACCTTGTAGGCCTCTTATTTTATGAGTAAGTAATACCTTTCGGTATTTTCTTAGGAATTGTAATTTTTGCGCTTCCTCCAGAAAATACTGATCTACCAAATATTGCTGGATTAATTTGTGTAACAACGAATGTTATCCCGTATATTTTCTGTAATATAGGCTGTTGTGAGGAATCTATTGTTGAGATGCGGAAAATGAGGCTAATGATATGTCAGAGTTGTAGAATCTTATATGCGCCCTAAATAAAATTGTCCATCGTAAATCGTTAGCAGCTTCAGTGTTTCATTTGTTGCTGGTTGCGGGAAATAAACTTACTCATCACGGTAGCAAGAAGTGAAATGGCATGCTATTTCCCCTACAACAAAATATGCTTGGCAGCGATCACAAATCTAATCGATTAAACCAAAGAAATATGAAATTAGTTTTGATGCAGTTTAAAGACGCAGCTAAAATAGGAAGCATGACTCAATTACTACCAAGGAGTCCACACCTGTGCAGTAACGGTCAGCGCGCCTGACCGCGAAATCAGGTGGCCCGGGTTCGATTCTGGGTCGGGGCAAGTTACCTGGTTGAGGTTTTTTCCGGGGTTTTCCCTCAACCCAATATGGACCCCGGACTCATTTCACCGGCATTATCACCTTCATTTCATTCAGACGCTAAATAACCTAAGATGTTGATAAAGCGTCTTAAAATAACCTACTAAAATAAAAAAAACTACCAAGGAAAATGAGATTATCAGACATATAAATATCTATATCACACTGCCATTAAATATATGAAAAAGACCCACACTACTTGATTAATTACCATAAAAGTATTTCATTTTTAATAACAATATTATCTTACGTAAGTTTTATAGTTTTCAGTAAAACACACACACACACACACAGATATATATATATATATATATATATATATATATATATATATATATATAGCCATATATATATATAGCCATATATATATATAGCCATATATATATATAGCCGTACTCAGTAAGTTATAGAAATTAAGTTCTAATATAAAATATTCTTTCTCTGAGTCTACTTACTTAAAGCCCCAAAAGGTTTCAGTTTCATATCATCAGCATACCATTATGTGTTGCAATAACTATAATATTTCATTTTAATGGTAATAGTGTCATCAAAAATTTTTAAGTTTTGTAGTTCTTAATATCCATTACACAGCTGTACTCGGAAAACTACAGACCAGAGAATTTCTTAACCAACAGACTTAAATTCTTACCTTTTCAGTAAGTAAATCCATGACGGAAGACATTGAGCCTAGGAATGAAAAATTTTCATTCTTGATTTACGTACTGGTTTACTCGTATTTTAGTGATTGTTCAGCTTGTATTAAACTTTTGTTTAGTTTCATGACCTGTTCTACACACATACACCTACTTTGTATATACTTTTAAGGCAGTTGAAAATAAAAAACTATCATATGACATGAATGAAATATTAGCCGTACCCGTGCGCTCCGCTGCAACCGTTAGAAATAAATATAAAGTAATTACATAATTAAAATAGGACATTTGATCCAGGGAACATTCGAGTTTGATAGAAGGATAAATCGTTTAATATGTTACTTAATTTAAATTGCATCCAAATAATTAAAATGCGATCATTTTGGTCCAGAGACACTCATTGGTGCAATGACAATTCCTTTAACATGTTTCTTAATTTTTATTACATGCAACCAAAACTTAATGAAGATTGACATCATTTAGATTTAATGTGTATATTTTATTTTACTTGTTATAGGTTTACATTGAATCATGGTAATAACTTAATTTTAACCCTTGTTTTCTACGTATTCAGTAAATGGCGCTTGGCCCACTATGGTTCTGAACCCTTCGAATAACTTAAATTATATTATATTATATTATATTATATTATATTATATTATATTATATTATATTATATTATATTATATTATATCAGAAGTTACTGTAATAACATTATAGCATTATGTTCATCTAGAGAAACTATACTTTCCAATGGTGAAATAATAATTAATTATACAAATCGGTTAATTTAGCTTCCGATATTACTTCATACAAACACAGAAACATTCTCTGTAGGCTATCTTTCATAGCTTTCGATTGTTGCTCTCCAAGGCCCCTTATAGACGAAGTCATTTGTTTTTTAATTTATTACACGGCCTTAGATGGCAGTTATTTTAATTTTAAAACTCATTTATCTCATTAAATATCAGTCCTATCAAAATTTTTCAAGGAATAAAACTTATCGCAAATTAGTTTTAAAGAAACGTTTGTTATGTAATTTTTTTCACAAAAATCAATAATAAGCGAGATATTTCGATTTATTTAATTCAGGCCCCCTTATAACCCCCCTTTTAAATAATGTATTTTGAATGCAGTATAGCCTAAAATCTAAGTTACAACGAACTTAATTTACATTCAAATTTTCATCGAAATCCGTTGAGCCATTATCGCGTGAAAAGGTAACAAACATAAAGACAGACAGACAGACATGCAAACAAAAATGTCAAAAAAGCGATTTTCGGTTTCAGGGTTGTTAATTATATATGTTAGGACCAATTATTTTTGGAAAATCGAAAATTACCAGAAAAATTTCGGCTACAGATTTATTATTAGTATAGATTTCAAGTTTTCTTACATACAATGTAAAGCAAATTTGAAATATTATGTAAAAATTAATACAGAAAACTGTTTATTTTTCGTACATATTGTTTATACCTGGATAATTTTTTTTTTCTAAAACGCTGGGATGATATTACTTGATTTATTTCCAACATTCTTTGTATGTAACATTTTATTGTAAAAGTTACGAGTGATATTCCAGACATTTTGTATGCGTATAAATTACAAAATAATATTAAAGGCGGCAAAAAGTGGTACATTTATCACAAATGGTATGCGGTAAGCCTCAGCTCATAAGTAATGTTTACTCCTTTCAGAGCTGTAGTAAATAATACTTATTGACGCAAGTCCAGGTTTGTTGACTGTTGTGTATTTGACTTGCACATTCGAATTCCTTCATGCGTCGACGTGGGCTTTGGAGATCTGTGTGCGATGCGCTCACCCAAGGTCTTTACTTACATCCTAATACAGGGAGTGCAGTTGAACTTACAGTACGAACGAGCACATCTTGAAAGTGTTATAGCTTTCTGGTATATTCCAGGCTTGCAGAACCCGTAAGTAGGGGAAATATGACGTCAGCCTCACTCCACTTCTATTGGGGATGATCGACTAGAGTTGTTTACATTCTTTGCCCGTGCAAAGTCCATCAGTGGCGGCACTGTAATTTTCAAAAAGGATTGTAATGAATTCATTGTAAGGTAGGTGTCCGTGATATGGCCATGCTAAGGTTTGAGAATATTTCTAGCCGCCATTTTGAAAAAAAATATGTAAACGACTTTTTTCTTACTCGTTCTCAGTCTAATGAACTTTCTTAAAACAATTTCCTTTCCCCATAAAAATAGCTTTAATTGTCCAAAAAGTCCCAAATTCCGAAAGTCTACCTAGTGGCCATATCAAGAACATGTGCACATGATATGGCCACCCTTGTTCCATGTTCTAAAAATCGTGATTGTTTTCAGTTTGATAGCGCAGTTGTGCTAAAAGTAAATAATTTTGCTGTGAAATGAATAAACATGACACTTAATAATCTTTTTTATTATTCAAAAGTGTAGACAAAACAGGTTTTTCCATAAAAAAGTACGTTGTTTTTCTTAAAATACAACATTTTTGCGTAATCCCAGCTTTAAGGCATGTAAATTTGTCAGGTGAAAAAATAAAAGTGAAATGAACTTGATATGGCCATGGTGCATTTGATATGGCCATATCAGGAGCAGGTGAGCTTTCACGAAAATCGTTTGATTATGAACAACTCGTGAAAGATACCCCATCAACGACAACACCAATCAACAGAACATTAAAAACTGAATGGAATACTATAGTTTTCATGAAACAAGTCTTTGAAAAACATGCATAAAACAAAGGAGACTTACCAGATTAAAACAAGAAGAGGTCACATGAAAACCGCAAAACAGGCAACTGACGCCATATTGCTCAACCTGACTGGATGGAAAACGATCAAGTAACATACCAGGATGCCCTTTCACTGGATGCTGCTGCAATTTAGCGGATTTTTTGGTTAACTAACTCACAATAGGGGGGTGGCCATATCAGGTACATGGCCATAACAGGAGCACCCACATTATTTATAATGCGTTATCTCGTTTCAAGGTTTACAATTATGCTAGATTTCCTGTCGGTAGTTTCTTTGTGATTTCTTTGCACCTAACCTGCTTTAGATTTTCGAAAACTTTCCTCCCATCATCACCTACGGAAACATAAATTTATAGAATTTAAGTAATGAACCTTGAAAGTCGCTATTCATTTCAATACAAAATGAACACAACGAGTGACGTCCTTAATTTAACAGTATATAAATAAATAATCAATATACAGTTCGTAATAATGAACTTATCCGAAAGTTTGTGCTTTCCATAATTCTTAATATAGGCGTTGTTGAAATGACTTGTGGTTGACGAGTAGAAATAAATTGGATGGGACAAAGTAAACAAGCAATTCTTTCGTCTTCAGCAACAAAATAATCATATTCCCATTTCCTTTGAAAGTAGTATTTCGTCCACACCTGTGGAGTAACGGTCAGCGCGTCTGGCCGTGAAACCAGGTGGCCCGGGTTCGAATCCCGGTCGGGGCAAGTTACCTGGTTGAGGTTTTTTTCCGGGGTTTTCCCTCAACCCAATACGAGCAAATGCTGGGTAACTTTCGGTGCTGGACCCCGAACTCATTTCACCGGCATTATCACCTTCATTTCAATCAGACGCTAAATAACCTAGATGTTGATAAAGCGTCGTAAAATAACCCAATAAAAAAAAAAGTAGTATTTCTTCACTGGTTTAGATTTTGCCATGTTCCAGTTCTTTCTAAACTGCAGTACATGTATTGTGTATTTATTTATTTATTTATTTATTTATATTTATTTAGCTGGAGTGCGTTACAATGTTGACTCTCAACTGTCGAGGTTATATCAGCGTCGCCGGATGTGCCGGAATTTTGTCCCGCAGGAGTTCTTTTACATGCCAGTAAATCTACTGACATGAGCCTGTCGCAACATTTCGGACTTAATGCCATTTAGTAGAATATAGAGCATTGAAAGACAAGTCGGGAACTGTACTTAACTTATTTTACACAAAAAGTGGACTTAATCGGCTTTACTAGTAACAGTACGATATATACCGTCTTACATTATATGCACACATACATTTTAAAATTTATTTTACATGTCTTGTAACTTATTTATTTCTCTCATTCATTTTTCTCTTACTTTCTAAAGGTATGTTACTAAGGATTTTATTATCTGTTCATTTGTAATCTTGATAGCGTATTGTATACCTGCCTCCGCGAGAATGGATGTTGATGCAGCCGAGCGTAACTAGAACGTCATGACCGCACTGGTAGAAAAGGTGGGTGGGGTAAGAAAGGGGAGTAAAGCAGTCGCTCTGAGGAGCTACAGTTCTGCAGGTCTGCCCTAGACCGTGACCTGATTGTATCACATGAAAGTGTATGTATTATTTTCATAGGCTATTATTTGTAATTATTTAAATGCCTTATGACTTTTTATGTGACATTTGTTTCTTACTCCTCCGTTACTGAAATTCTTTCAAGTTTGTTTTGAGAGCAGAACAGGTCGATTGGTCTAATCTCTGAGTTGATGCATTAATCATTTTCAAAGATTCAGTAGTTACCATGCGAAGTTGAAACCCTGTATACGGCGATGAGTTTTTAGTGACTGATAAAAACCCTTTGAAAAAGGCAGGAAGATAGGATTTTCCTTGCCGTAGATTGGGAGTATGTAAATAAACTCTTCTTTAAGTAAAGTTAGCACTTAGATATTTCTCCCCTTTGTAGACAAGACGTGTCTGCTAGTTAAAATGTTGATTTATACTACAGATATCTCTGCTGCATAACGCCTCTTGGCACGGCAGATGTTTCTGATGGACAAAGTGCTAAACGATATAGCAAAATAGACGAAATTGCTTCCAAAGATCTCACAGCGTTTAAGGGATCTAAAACAGGATAACACTGCTGTACATGCTTTAGATCACAGTCTGGTATATATAGTCACGAAGCTCAATACGTAGTAAATATGCATCCATAGATAGTTGCTAACCACTAGGATCGCTACTATCGCCTCACCACAGACAGTGAGAAATAGTACCGGCACAGTCTATTGTTCCTAGTACCCTCATCAACTCACGCTTCGTGACTATACTGGGTGTTCATTTCAAAGTGTGTCATGACGTCACTGTTGTGAGTCAGCGATTTGAAGCGACTTTCAGCTTTTATGTCAGAGAAGTTGCCTATTATTCAAGGCGTTCAGTCTGAACTTGAGAACGTGTACGTTATAACTTGAACGACATAGCAACAGATGGCGGTCTGTACGGTCTGTGTGCTACCATAACCTCTTTCGAACTGTGTTTGCGCCGGCAAGTCGTACGCAGGGTATTTGTTATCATCGGTTGCGTACGGCAACATTCCACAACACAAATCAAATGCTCCGTGTCCATGTTGACCGTCGAAGTTAATTTCAACAAATACGTAAGTAATCGTCTTAACCCTCTCCCCATATCCCGACAGTAAGAAAAGAACCCACCTCAGTACATGTTTCCAAACAGTTCACATTCCTGCCACTACCGGCGTTACCGTACATATCAGTAAGTAGGCTACTCTTCAGAATGAACGCCGTACTTGCTATGCAACTTCTCTGACACGTAGGTAGTACACCTCTGCGAAAGTGTAGGAAGATTGAATTCTCTAGGCTCATCGACTAGCCATATGACGGCATAAAGCGAGCCATGACACACTTTGAATTGAACAGCCAGTATATTAGACTGTTCTTTAGATTACATTCACAACTTTTACATTGTTGCATTGTTTCTCATAATTGTTCTTCTTTGTTTCAGGTGAGAATATCATCCCAGGAAAATGGCTTTCCCGAGGTTAATTAACAGAAGTAACAGTAAGTTTATGAAATTTAAATTGTCTCATATAACCATGCAGATACATTTATATTATACTCGTAGTAACATATTTAATTATGTAATTATATATATTTATATGATGATGTTTTTTGAATAATCGTGGATAGAAACATTCTTCTGTTTACTTGCAACATCTTGATCATATTGTTTGGATCTGCATATATTTTTTGTACACTAAAATGTTTTTCGCATTATTGCGTGTAATAATTAACGTTCCACACCTGTTTTTTTGTCAAATATTTCATGTTCTTATACAAATCTGGCTTTCATGTAGTAGCTCCCTGTAGTTCATGTTTTTGTTTATTATATTTGAAGATAGAGGCTACTAGTAGTAGCTCCCTGTAGTTCATGTTTTTGTTTATTATATTTGAAGATAGAGGCTACTAGTAGTAGCTCCCTGTAGTTCATGTTTTTGTTTATTATATTTGAAGATAGAGGCTACTATAAATTAATTACGGCATTTCAAAATGACAAACAGACAATTTTAATGAAATATTGACATATCTTCAAGCATTGCTCTACTATCTATCCATAAGACAAAATGGATGACCGTAAATAAAGTCCCATAAAGACGTAAATAAAGACTCAATGGAAAGCTATCCTAAATGTTCTCAAAGATTGGACTTATATAATGATATAATAATTTCCCTTTATATAGCTGTATTGTAATTTGAACATTTATTATGTTTATCTCGTACTTCTTGTAGTCTAATGTTGATGTGAACAATACAAGGGCACACTATATATCATTGTAATTAATTTAAAATCTATATAAATTATGATGTAGCGTTAAGGGAAAAAATCTATAAAATAATAATAATAATAATAATAATAATAATAATAATAATAATAACATTAATAATAATTAGTGCTGTTGATCGATCAAAATATTTAATCGATTAACTATTTGAATTTAATCGATTAATCCATAGATTAATCGAGTTTTTGTCGAGTTGAAGAAATGTTTTAATATATTGTAATACACAATTATTGTTAAATTTGTGTTCGATGATAAGCATAAGTATGAAATGTTATATATTTGTAAATATTATATCGATATCTTACAAAAAATCTGTTTTAATTACTTACTAACATATTTATTATGAGGCTTATAATTTATTGTGTCAATTTCTCCGGGAATTTTTGAGACAAACATAAATAACACGAAGTATGAAGACTCATCTAGTTAATACTGCTTCATCCATGATTTTAAACATGTGAGTGCATTCACATGCTCTGAATAAAGTGCCGCTCTACGTTTAGTAACAATGTTTCCTGCATCACTAAACACGAAAAACTTTTTTTCTGTCAAGCACTTCACCACGATCGTTGAATTTAAATCCAAACATTTCACCGAGTTTATCTCTCAAATTTTCATATGAGATAATGGAGTTTACACTTTTCACAAACCATGGAAAACTGATGTCATTGAAGGTTGTAAATAAATTTCCATCACATATTTTTAATTTAAGCAAAGTTGCTCTCAAATTTTACAGCACTAGTTGGTTAATTTTAAATCCTTTTTATAACCTTTACGAATTTTTTTATTGTACGATCTCTTTGTAATTGTTCCATTTTAACTGACCTTGTCTATACATATTGTTTTTAGACATGTAATTTAAACTATTAAGTCAGTAACTAAGTCAATAAATAAATAATGAATAAATAATAAATAAAAATAAATAAAAAATGAATGAATGAATGAATTAATTAAATATACAACAAATAAATAATAAATAAATGAGTAAAGAAAATAACAAAAAAATAAACGTAAATAAATAAATAGATAAATAATAAAACTACACAGTGGGACTTCCTTGACGTTGTACGCACAACGCGGAATTACCCCAGAGATGGCAAAAGATATCAGAAGAAATGTTATGTTTTATTTAACGACGCTCGCAACTGCAGTGGTTATATCAGCGTCGCCGGATGTGCCGGAATTTTGTCCCGCAGGAGTTCTTTTACATGTCAGTAAATCTACTGACATAAGCCTGTCACATTTAAGCACACTTAAATGCCATCGACCTGGCCCGGGATCGAACCCGCAACCTTGGGCATAGAAGGCCAGCGCTATACCAACTTGCCAACTAGGTCGACAATATCAGAAGAAAAGGGACACAAATCTAGTCCTGTGTATGAAGATAAATTCCTTCATTCACCATGCCGGGAATGAAACTCGGGCTCCTTAGTAAGGAAGAGCGTATGTTAAGCCTTCACTATTCAATTTGTACATTTCTTTTTTTTTATTATCCAATTTAATAAACCCTATTTCACCCTGAGGTATATTAGGGTTATAGTTGGCTTCAAAATACATATTTTATAACCAATAAACAAAATTGTGGTCAAGGTTACAATTCACATGAATTGTGTAGAAGAATGCACCTTAATGAAAATTGGATCCTGTTAAAGATTAATGAGATGTTTGAGGAATAATCAATTCAAAGATATACAAGAATGTCTAACCGTTTCAGAGTAAATACACGACCTAAAAAGATAATCAATAATCTATACTAATAATAAATCTGTAGCCGAAATTTTTCCGGTAATTTTCGATTTTCCAAAAATAATTGGTCCAAACATATATAATTAACCACCCTGAAACCGAAAATCGCTTTTTTGAAATTTTTGTTTGTATGTCTGTCTGTCTGTCTGTCTGTCTGTATGTTTGTTACCTTTTCACGCGATAATGGATGAAAGGATTTCGATGAAAATTGGAATATAAATTAAGTTCGTTGTAACTTA
This sequence comes from Periplaneta americana, assembly GCF_040183065.1. Classification (NCBI taxonomy): domain Eukaryota; kingdom Metazoa; phylum Arthropoda; class Insecta; order Blattodea; family Blattidae; genus Periplaneta; species Periplaneta americana. The sequence continues at coordinate 195,726,958 of NC_091121.1, forward strand.
GATTTTAGGCTATATGGCATTCAAAATACATTATTTAAAAGGGGGGTTATAAGGGGGCCTAAATTAAATAAATCGAAATATCTCGCTTATTATTGATTTTTGTGAAAAATCTTACATACCAAACGTTTCTTTAAGAATACTTTGCGATAAGTTTTATTCCTTGAAAAATTTTGATAGGACTGATATTTAACGAGATAAATGAGTTTTAAAATTAAAATAACTGCCATCTAAGGCCGTATAATGAAATAAAAAACAAATGACTTCGTCTATAAGGGGCCTTGGACAGCAACAATCGAAAGCTATGAAAGATAGCCTAAGAGAATGTTTCTGTGTTTGTATGAAGTAATATCGGAAGCTAAATTAATCGATTTGTGTAATTAATTATTATTTCGCCATTGGAAAGTGTAGTTTCTCTAGATGGACATAATGCTATAATGTTATTACAGTAACTTCTGATATAATATAATATTAATGTAATGTAATATAATATAATATAATATAATATAATATAATATAATATAATATAATATAATATAATATAATATAATGTAATGTAATACAGTATAATATAATATAATATAATATAATATATGTAATGTAATATTATATGATATAATTTAAGTTATTTGAAGGGTTCAGAACCATAGTGGGCCAAACGCCATTCACTGAAGACGTAGAAAACAAGGGTTAAAATTAAGTTATTACCATAATTCAATGGAAACATATAGCAAGTAAAATAAAATATACACATTAAATCTAAATGATGTCAATGTTCATTAAACTATGGTTGCATGTAATAAAAATTAGAAACATGTTAAAGGAATTGTCATTGCACCAATGAGTGGTCTCTGGACCAAAATGATCGCATTTTAATTATTTGGATGCAATTTGAATTAAGTAACATATTAAACGATTTATCCTTCTATCAAACACGAATGTTCCCTGGATCAAATGTCCTATTTTAATTATGTAATTACTTTATATTTATTTCTATCGGGTGCAGCGGAGCGCACGGGTACGGCTAGTACATTAATATAACAAAGTTTGACTTTCACTTTCAAATTAATACTTAATCCATGAACAATGGAACAGTTAAGAGTAATAACAGAATATTACAAGCAATGATTTACCGTTACAAGTTACGTACGTGATTCAGGAACAAGTACAATAATTGAAATAATAGCATAAGTAATGACTTATAGCTAACGAAATTCTTGAAGAGCAATATATAATATTAGGGGCAATACAAAAGATTTAAAAACAAATGTAAACAGTAAAGGAATAGTAGAAAAATTGACTTAAAATTACACATTAAAGAGATACTAATAACAATACACTGGCTGTAGTTACAGATAAAACGCATTATTTTAAAAACAAACACGCAAAAGATCAATAGCTATTTTCAGGCATTATATACATGGACCATGTCTTTAATTCACATCTTTTTGACGTTATTTCGTATATTATTTCTTTTTTTAAATCTTCATAACTGTATAATGAAAAATTCATTTCAAACTGGTCTGTAATAATAAGTCACTTTTTGTATCCCTCATCGTTAAAAAGGTTTAATTTTGTTGACCTATGTAATTCGGACAATGTACTTAATTAATGCACCACGTAGCACAGAAGTTGAGGAAAGGAGTTGTTAGATGCTAATGAATTACAGGCTAATCATATACTAAGCCCGACTACGGTCATCAGAACCAAATGACATGTAATTAGTAGAAGCTTAAAAGCAGCTAAATTCGAGACCCGTGTTACAGACTGGTGTACGCCGTCTGGCACTCTGTAAGCACTTTTTGCTCGCGTTTTGTAGTTCGGTACACTGTGACGGGTCGATTTCTGGAGCCGGACATCCCACCGTGAGTTCTAAATTAAATAATGATAATAAACGTACACTTCTGCTCCCTTTATAAGAGAACGTAAAGTGGAGTACAAGAACGTAATGTACAGTAGAATGACTAAAAAGAATAAAACAAATATAGAGCATGGAAGAAAATAAATATACATGGATCATAAATTAAAGATTATTGGAAGTCTCTAAAAGCTATTTGCAGTGTTACAGAAGAACCTCATTAGACTCATCTAAAGGAAAAAATTACAGAAAAACTCTAGAATTAACGCCATAAATTACTTTTGTCCGAGATCGTGCGTATTTGCTTGGTTTCCGCACAAAAACAATCCGCGGAAAGTCTAAAATTCCACATTCAGTATTCCCAACCTAACACACATAACAATTTCCCTCTTCTTACCGATTAAGTGACATATTGATTTTACTGCTTTAGGCTTTTAACATATTATTTTTAGAGACGTTCAATATAGTAATAATTACGAGTATAAATTGGAAACTTACCACTGCAATTTCACCTAAATTGCACTGTTAATTATTGTTTTTAAATATTTGCAAAAATTAAGTAAACTCTACAACTCCACTAAAGTTACTGCATTCGTGATGCAAGTAACATTAAGAAAGCCGTGAAAAAATCAACAAGATTCCAGACTCATCATAGACTGGGGGAAAAAAGACAGACGTATATCACGGCCTACTCGAGTATAATAAACACAGAAAACATTTTAAAGCAACAATGTTGAAGATAGATATTTTTCTTTTGCAAATTTGCCGTCATGGAACAGAAACCAAGATGGAGACTTCATTGCAACTAATTAGAAATTCCTCTTTCAGATATGTAATAAACGATCTTCGCACAAAATAATGTACGATACACGAGCGGTATGTTTTCTTTCAATTCTCGGAAATTAAAAAAGCTCAACTACGTTTCTCTTTTTCAAACTTTTCCTCGAACATGAGAACTTCAACATACCGCACTTGTAACCCATATTACTATTTTCTACAATAGTGCGTGAAGTGCAATTTCACGCACTGTTAGCATTGTGTGAATTGAGCCTTTACAACATCAGTGCGTGAAGTAAGCAAAGTATGCGTGAAGTAATAATTTGAGGCTTACTTACTTACTTACTTACTTACTTACTTACTTACTAACAAATGGCTTTTAAGGAACCCGGAGGTTCATTGCCGCCCTCACATAAGCCCACCATCGGTCCCTATCCTGAGCAAGATTAATCCAGTCTCTACCATCATACCCCACCTCCCTCAAGTCCATTTCAATATTATCCTCCCTCTACGTCTCGGTTTCCCCAAAGGTCTTTTTCCCTCCGGCCTCCCAACTAACACACTATATACATTTCTGGGTTCGCACATACATGCTACATGCCCTGTCCATCTCAAACGTCTGGATTTAATGTTCCTAATTATGTCAGGTGAAGAATACAATGCGTGCAGCTCTGCGTTGTGCAACTTTCTCTATTCTCCTGTAACTTCATCTCTCTTGGCACCAAATATTTTCATAAACACCTTATTCTCACACACCCTTAACCTATGTTCCTCTCTCAAAGTGAGAGTCCAAGTTTCACAGCCATAAAAAACAACCGGTAATATAACTGTTTTATAAATTCTAACTTTCAGCTTTTTTGAAAGAAGACTGGATGATAAAATCTTCTCAACCGAATAATAGTAGGCATTTCCCATATTTGTTCTGCGTTTAATTTCTTCCCGAGTGTCATGTATATTTGTTACTGTCGCTGTAAGATATTTGAATTTTTCTACTTCTTCAGAGGATAAATTTCCAATTTTTCTATTTCAATTTCGGCTATATTCTGGTCATGAGACATCAGCATATACATTTGTTTTTTCGGTATTTACTTTCAAACCTATTTATTTACTTGCTTCAAGTAAATTCCCGTGTTTTCCCCAATAGTTTATAGATTTTCTCATAACATATTCAAGTCATCCGCATAAACAAGCAGCTGATGTAACCCGTTCAATTCCAAACCCTCTCTGTTATCCTGGATTTTCCTAATGACTTACTCTAGAGGAAAGTTAAAAATTAAGGCGATACTTAGATACATTATGCAAGATAAATTCTCTTTTCATAAGATAAAAATATTGAAATATTATTAGTGGAGTCAAAGAATTCAAGAATGTATTGCCTTACCTATGCAAGGATACAGGTTAAGGATCATCATTATTATCATCATTAACATCACCGTCTATTTTCATTTTTCCTTTCCGCCTTCTCTTGTAAAATTTGTGAGAATTTCATATTCACAAGTATAGGGTAGGTAGATTTATTGATATTAGTTCACAAAAGTAAAAACTTAATAATTTAAAAAATGATCTATATACAAAAGTAGTTATACATAATAAATATACAATTTCCTAAACTAATTAATTTATCGCAAATCTCAATAATTTATTCGGTCAAACTTGCACTTACGTCTGGTTTTAGCACAAGTAGACTTCCTATGTATATGTTTTTAGTGTGATATTTAACGGTGATATATCAACTACTAGATTATGTAGCCTCGATGGAATTGGTGATAGCGAGATGAGGCCGAGGATTCGCCATAGATTACCTGACATTTTCCTTACGGTTGGGAAAAACATCGGAAAGAATTCCCAACCAAGTAATTAGCCCAGACGGGAATCCAACCCACACCCGAGCGCAACTCCTGATCGGCAGGCAAGCGCCTCAGCCGACTTATCTACGCCGGTGGCTCCTATGCATGTGGTCAGCATGGTGCAGGACCAATGCTAAAGAAACGGACAATACAAGGCAAACCCAGACGAGGAATACACACTAAATTCCTAGAGAAAGGACAGATTGAAATCGATTCAGGTAAATGTTAGTGCAAATGAAATGGACATTCAAGTTGCTTCAGTTTTACCACGTTCGTTTAACACGTTCTAAATTTAGTTAGGAGTTCTCAGTAGTGAGTTCAAGAGGGTAATTGAATAGTCTGGTGGGGCAAATATGGTTTGCTTCAAGAGGGAAGCCTGTTTGTTTCAGTGTAAGTCTGAAACGCCTCCAGGCTGTAACCAGTTTTTGATATGGGCCTCTGTATTGATTTGGTTGCGAAGCACGCGCTTGCGTGGCGAGAGTGAAATATTACCCGAAAGGAAGGTTTTGCTTAACGCGGTGATCTCTACATGAGGTGCAGTTTGTAACTGTTAACGTAACCAGACCTTGAGCTTCAAACACATCATCGCGCTCTTCTCAAATGTACAGTACGCACACCGCTGCGTTCGAGGTTTATTTACTCACTTCGGGTTAAGTTGTAGCTTCAACAGCTAAAGAAATGTCGCTCAAAGGACCGTAGTTCGTTTCTCGACACATCTGCGATTGTCTTTTATTGGAAATATCAGCTGTTTTTCCTACTTATTTATTAACGCTCGTTTCACCAAATCCGGGGTGAAACGAGCGTTTGAGCGGATTCCGCCGATTTTGGAAAAGACACCGACGTACTTGAACTGCCAACGTAGAAAACAAAAAATCACATTCAATCGCTTTCACCTTCATCTTGACGGGATAATAAAAGCCTAAACTAACCTAACCTAAGTGCGTCGGTGTCTATTCCAAAATCGGCGGAATCCGCTCAACGCTCGTTTAACCGAATTATGTAGGCCTACGTGCGTCAGCATGATTGTGAAATGGCTTCTCTACACATCAAGGCTTTGTCGCTTTAACTCCCTATTCAGATCTTCGTTACGGTATGCAAGAGATGTGATAGCGGTGTTTTATTTGAAGCTACAGTTAGCAAAGCTCTCTGGTTAAGAATTTCTTGGAATTCGAATTTCTTTCGGCAAGCTGTTGAGATATGATGAGAGATCTGTTAAGCATATGTCGCGCTGGGTCACTACATTCGATACTGTCATTCGACTCCACTACACGTGCGATAAGATAATGAGCAGCCAATAGCAAGCGAAATTGTCTAGCAATAAAAAAAATAGCAAGCCTCTTAATCACCGATGTAGACATGCAATTCCACATTTGCAATGTTTTGTTTCCTGTGCATCAAAATAGTAAATGCGACATCGTTGTAAGTCCCAGAGACTCATTTCCGAACAATTTCTCAATCCAAAGTTGACATCACGTGTAGGCTAATAGGTCTGCTCTACGGAGGAAGTGGCTGCAGGAGTGTCATATCTTATGACTCAGACGTTCGTATTCATCGTGGTTATCCGTCCCATTGAATCAGTTCCTCGATGCACCAGTTGTGCCTCATTAATTGAACTTCCTTTCGGTTAAACCAGGCATCGAGACTTCGGACCCGATAGAGTAGTTCAGTGGAAAATCCGCATAACGGCGTACTGAGTATAGTGCTAAAGCGTATAGTGGGGGTACTGTAGAATGAATGACAACAAATACGCAAAGGAAAACGCTGTGGATTTGAAGGTTCTGACGAATAATTTGATTTTCATACAAATCTATTTTCAAACTGTGTCTGAAACTATTACACGGTTAGAAATGTCAGAGCAAGAGATGCCGGAAGCCCTCAAATTAGTGGAGGAAATGACACAGAGAATTAATGAGACACCAAGTGCACCGGTTACTGAACGTGTAAAACAGAAGTGGAAATCAATTTTATGTAAAAATAACGGATATGGAACATTGTGTAACATAAACAGCAAATTAGTGGACATAGAGTCATCCGAGAATAAAGGACTGTCTCTTAGAGACTGCAATGATGTTAGGTTTTTTTCGTTTTGCTCCTATCACGTCATGCGACGTAGTACAAACTGTGTTTGGCAGATAATCGAAAAAGATTTACGTTTGAGACACTGAACATGTATCTTGTAATACATTGAAATTCGGTACTGTAACTGCACATCCTAAAGAATACCAATAGGATAAATGAAGAAATTAAAATTGCTACATGTTTATTTCCACCATTAATACTGTGTATAATTAAACACAAATGCTTATAAAAGACAGGAGAATAAATGCTTTTCACATTCTTTTGACATTGTCGTTGTGTAACGTATATTTACTTTCAGAATGTACATATGTGTGTTTCCCCATACTACCGTACTCTACTCTAAATAGCAACGTTGTTACCTCAACACATCTCTACCTTTCACTACCTGCAGCGAGTCAACAACCTATAGTACATGCACAGTAAACTTATTGTATCGGGTCCGAAGTCTCGCAGCCTAGTAATTACATATTATATTCCTTTCAACCTAACCGTATATAAATAATATATCTTTGCGAATCTTGTAATTACCATCAATATATTAAAATTTAATACTATATATTTTTACATATTTACCCCACATTACATATTATGTCTTGGTATTACATAAATCTACATATTTAGGGGGTTTATTCATTTTTAATTCTCTAAAAGGAAGAAAAAAAAACTTCTGCTGGGAAAGTTTACAATTTGAAATACAAAGATTTAAAAAGCCTTTTACCTACCCAAGAAAAGATATATTTCGGGACGAAACATAACGTGCTTACGATGAAAGAGTAATGGAAAGGAGAAAAACTCTCCGGCGCCGGGGTTTGAACCCGGGTTTTCAGCTCTACGTGCTGATGCTTTATCCACTAAGCCACACCGGATACCCACCCCGGCGCCGGATAGAATCATCTCAGTTTTAAATTCCAACTCTTGGGTTCCCCCTAGTGGCCGCCCTCTGCACTACATCATAGATGTCTATGAACGTAGGACTGAAGTCCACACATGTGCTGAGGTGCACTCGTTATGAGTGACTAGTTGGCCGGGATCCGACGGAATAAGCGCCGTCTTAAATCACGAAGTGATTTAAGAATATCATATATATTATTTTAATGTACCGTGGTGGGTATCCGGTGTGGCTTAGTGGATAAAGCATCAGCACGTAGAGCTGAAAACCCGGGTTCAAATCCCGGCGCCGGAGGGAGTTTTTCTCCGTTCCATTACTCTTTCATCGTATTATGACGCAGATATCTGCATGGAAATATCATATGTACTTCGGTACATTAAAATAATAATAATATATAACGTCCTTAGTTCCAGAAAGTAATAGATGCACTCACCCCATACCGCCCACTGTAAATATGAACGAACAAAAGACAACCTTTCTCATACAACTACCTTGTATTGTAAAAGTCACTCAGAAAGTAGGGTTGTCTTCATGCGGTGGAGTGGGACGAGGACGACATGATTTGTCTCGAACTATAATTGTTCTGCACACGTCATCCTCTTCCTAACCCTTCCATGGAAAACCTGTGTCAAGTCTGACATGAGCCGCATGGTTAGGGGTTTTTATCTAGAGGGTGGGCACAAAGCTATCCCCTATAAATACCTCAAATATACACATAATTTATGTAACTATTCATAATTCAGACATACATTCACTTTACACTAACTTGCTCCTAAGTGTCTAAAGGATTAATAGGTAAATCCCCCATAAATATCTTCACACAAAACAAAGTGTCGCCAGGTTCGGTGTGGCATTCGCCGCAGCACCTCAGCTGTGATTTAATTTCCAACTTTCACTACAGATGGAAAAATAGTAATGTGTCAAGTGTGCGGTAAGAAAGTCGGGTGCTCTATGAAATCACAACTGAAGAGTCTTACCTTTCCTATACTTGCCAGATATATTAAATATTTTCATGATTTTACATATTTTGGTACATATTCAGCTTATTTTTCTTACATAAATATGTACATATTTCACACCTTGGTATTACATAAAAATCCGGTCCCTATTTATTAACTTCGCTAAACTGGAGAATTAGCGTGATAGATTCAGACCGTGTCGTTGCGGTTACGACCAAATTTAACTAAATATACAATGTTGCCAACATAAGAACATGACTTTGGTCTATGGTGTCGTTAAAAGGAGAAATTTGTTTCTTTTTCTCTCCACCTCCTTCGTTCTGAACATTACTGAGAGATAGCACCACTGTTACTCTCATCTATTTCAATGATTTTTCGCTGGACCACCAATTTGTTTGGACGACATTTCTACATAGAAGATTGGACCCCGGACTAATTTCACCGGTATTATCACCTTCACTTCATCCAAACGCTAAATAACCTGAGATGTTGATACAGCGTCGTAAAATAACTTACTAAAAACAGTCTGCTGTCTCACCACAAGCGATAAAAAGCTGTCACCACTAAAAAAATTGCACTGTAAGACACACAAACATTGATGTGTCGTTTAGAGGTGCTTTGTAAGTTATCATAACGCTGATTAAGAAAGCAATTTTAAATTGATAAACGTCAGCTGCCTGTTTTCGTTCCAATAGTAAACGAGACTGTAGGGCAGCTGTGACCAGAACTCGAACGGCAGTGATTACACCCGAGATGTATGCCCGTGTGCACCATTCTCGATTAAAATTTGAGTATGGTTAAGTCGGCACTTGACCATCTTCAACGCCAATTTGCGGAGTATCAATCTCGATCAAAGTTAAACAAGCGAGTTGATGATGATCAAATTTGGTCACGGGTGTGGGACCGATATCTTGAATTGAACATGGTCAAGTCGAGAAAACCAAAATGGCGGTACGATTTGACGTACTTGATGGAATTGAAGATGAAATGATGTATCTTGAACACGCAAATCACTGCGGAAATTACAGAATTGGTGTTATTGTAGAAAGAGCAAGTTTGTAGATGAATAATAAAAATGTTTTTTTTTTCTCAAAATAGACTAATGTTTTATATATGTTTCTGCTTTGGAAGATCGGGACTTTACTTGAAGACAAAATATTATTTAGGCCTAACTGTCCAATTTTGTTAACATAATAATAAAGTAGTTATTCTATGCCGGTAATAATATAGTAAAACTAAATGACCATTTTGTAGAATGCGAGATTATCACTTATTAGCTATACATTTGCCGTTTGGAACTATTAGGACCTACATAATGTTTTGGACAATTAGGCTATTTACGCTTGAATTTAGAGAAATTACATGGATACCTTCCTTTCCCTATTACTCCAAAATTCCAACCTTGTGAACACAAAATAAATGGATAAATTTCAGAACAAGGATACTTTCCTTTCCCTCTTACTCCAAAATTCCAACCTTGTGCACACAAAATAAATTGGCACTAAAAACTTACTTTTCGTATGCATGATGATGCGTATTCGACATACACAAACGAATTGCTTTTTTTTATTTTGAAATAATTGTTAGCGAGGTATCCGTATACTGAAATTTTCCGAAAATAAATTATTGGCACTGAAATGTGTCTTTTCGTAAGCAAGATGATGAGCATTCGACAAACACATACAAATCTGCTCTTTTTAGTAGCCTATTTGAAGATAATTGTCAGTGAGGTATCGTATACTGAAAGTTTCCCAATTATTAATTATCAATAATATGAAATAACCACTGTATAAATTACGTTACAAATTATGTGGAATTATGTAAACACATATAACTCGTGTTGAATTGTGAGGTTAAATCCAACCAGGTAGCCTGCTTTTCTCTTAGAGAACTTCCGCCAGTACTTTTATTTTCTAATATGAATGCAGAATTGCTGACGAGTTCTAAAGGAATTCCCACTTCGAACTGTGAGAAGTTCGGTGCTCTTTTCTTTTTTTCTTCCATGATTATTGAAACTTGTTATTTGACAACTGCGAGGATGTTTGAAACAGTCCGACAAACAAAAACGAAGCAATAATTGACAGAGTGCGTTCTTTCGCTGTTTTATACGCGGTAACCTAGCGCTCAGATGATTCTTCTCAAGCGAGCGTATCGTCAGCTGACGGTACTGAGTTGATCGAGGGAAAATGTCGGTGCACCGCACCTGTAACTTGATCATTGTCAAGAATTAACCATGTTTCCGTGATTGCTGTTAAACGAGCTAGGTGATCGAGAATGGTGCACACGGCCACTAGTCTATGAAGTTAGGAGACGGGGAAGAGGTACATGGCATGAAGACTACAACCAGTGGTGGTTCGTGCACTAACATTGAGTTCTTCATCAACCCGCTAATAAAAATAGCAAGCTTTGCTGTATCAGTAATGTCATTACTGTCATCAAGAATCAATAATCTTGCATTTTAAAAACATTCCTCAATGAACACAATCAGAAATCTCCTGAATTCTCTTCTGGATATTTAGTCGAGAAATACGCAGTTTTTCAAAATTAATTAACAACTCTCATTGAACAAATTATTTCAGCCACCTTGATCATTACGCTTTTATAAAATTCTCCTCCGTTGGAAGGCTTAAGAGAACGAGCTATTTCTTTCGTCACTAGATAGCTGGCTTTCTTTTTATGTCATCTTTCTCGTCATGCCGATGATTTATGGCTGATTTCAGCTCTTGGAATTTAATAGCTCGTTTCATTACTAGGCTGCACTAGCACGTAATATTCAATCAGTTTCTCTACATTATTATTATTTTTATTGTTATTATTATTATTATTATTATTATTATTATTATTATTATTATTATTATTATTATTATTATTGCTGCTGCTGATAATGCTATCAGTATTGTTATTAGTATTACAATTATTACTATTATTATTATTATTATTATTATTATCATTACTATTAAATAAATAACTAGTAAATAACTGATAATAGTCATCAAAAGATAAAAAAAAAATTAAAATGGAGATATAGCTTAGTCTAGTAATTATTTTATCCTTCAAGGGAAGATGTAGGGCTATATATTCAGGCACGTAAAATAATTATGGTGGCCACCGGCGTAGCTCAGTCGGCTAAGGCGCTTGCCTGCCGATCCGGAGTTGCGCTCGGGCGCGGCTTCGATTCCCACTTGGGCTGATTATCTGGTTGAGTTTTTTCCGAGGTTTTCCCCAACCGTAAGGCAAATGTCAGGTAATCTATGGCGAATCCTCGGCCTCATTTCGCCAAATATCATCTCGCTATCACCAATTCTATCGACACTAAGTAACCTCGTAGCTGATACAGCGTCGTTAAATAACCAAGTAAAAAAGAATTATGGTAGGCCTAACACTTGCTGAATAATAATAATAATAATAATAATAATAATAATAATAATAATAATACCTGTTAAGCCTGTGTATTCAGCGTAATGCCTTGTAATGTCGCTTCTATTTACTACTACTAATTGAACCGTTGAGCAAAGCAACATATTACATTTTCTCCAACAGAACAGCGAATAAATTCCTCTTCCCATTCTGTACGAAACCTTCTGTTCCTGCTCGTAGAGACAGAGGGTTTGTAGAGCGACATGGTACCGGCACTGCTTACCTTCAGTACGTGAGCGAGACAGAGAGCAATGTATACCTTATTTTATTTCATGGAGTGCAGTTTCATAGAAAATACTTTGCCGACAGACCTTCTACTGCCCACTACTAATTAGTTGTCATAAATAAAGGTCTTCCTTACTGTGACGGAAATCTTGTCTTCTCCTTTTAGTAACCAATCACAACCTTCGTTCAAAAGAATTGACAGGTTCCCGTCAAATCCACGTGGAGGCAGAGTTATCGCATCTTTTCCGAATTCCAAAAATCCCGTCAGTTTCACTGCATAATTTCGAGGGTCGCAGGATTGTGGCAACTGTGAAATGTTGGGACGAGGGGACAGGATGGAATTGTCAGAGGTGTTTGTGTAGGAAGTCATAAATCTGTAAGTGGGTGTTCAAAGGAGACACAGAACTGCACTCCTTGAAATAAAATAAGATATACAGGAAACTCCCCTTACCAGTATGAATGTCTTTGATTACACGATGTAATCACGATACCCAGTTTGGTCACCGCTGCTTGAAGCTGTAGTCGGGTGGTCCGGCGATAGTGAGATATTTTTTTTCTCCTATATAAGTTATAGTATAGTTTCAGTTTAGATATTTCTATATTTCTTTGAGATGTTTGTTTAACCTACGCCACGGGGATCAGCGAAGCGCGTAATAGGCTCTTTATTCACTCAGTCTGACAGGCGCCTAACGCATTTAAAACCAGTAGACGCGAGGTAGGTTACTGAACTTTAGTATAGCATAAAGGGGTTTTTCCTGTCTAGGAACGCGCTGGTAGCGTTGTTTGAATCTGGCAAACAATAGTAGCGTCTGGTGAGCGCGTCACCTTAGTGAGTATTTAAAAGGACGTGAGCCAAGCGTGTGTCCCCCCAGACGATTACCGGCCTGTGAGCCGAGCGTGTATTTTCTCAGAATATTACCGGCCAGTGAGCCGAGCGTGTATTTTCCCCGAGACGATTACCGGCCTGTGAGCCGAGCGTGTATTTTCTCAGAATATTACCGGCCAGTGAGCCGATCGTGTGTTTGGTCAGAAGACTGCCGGCCAGTGGCGTGTTTACTCACTTATATAGTCTACGGCCTGTGGGCCGATCGCGTGAATATTATTAATATTTCCGGCACTTGTTCCGATCGTGTATATCTTATCATTCTCCGTTTTCCAGCCGATCGAAGTGATAAAGTATAGATTTCGGACTTTTTAGCTTTGTGATTTACTCAAAAAGTGACAGCAGCGATTTTAGACTGGCGTTAGACGAGAAGCCGAAATCACACGGAAGACAACAGCCAGTATTCCGTCGCTTGGACTCAAGCAAGGGAAGTGAGCCGAACCCGTCGCATGCTCTAGGAAAAGCATGTTGTTTCTGAATGTCCAGGGCGCTCTTTTTCCCAGTACAATCAAAATGGATAAAATTCTATTTCTCAGTGACGTGAGACAAATACCTGTAAACCTGAAATGAATTGAACTTTTAAAAGAAATCCTGTGGCTTCAATTTAACTATACGTCTACTCCCTACTGTATGTACCGGTATTCATTTAATACTACTTTACTTCTGAGAATACGTGAAATATTTATATGAATATACGACCATTGCCCTGTCTCATCGACTCTTAATAGTAGGTAGGCTATATAGAAAACGATGTAAGAGTAATGGAACGGAGAAAAATTCTCTCCAGTGCCGGGATTTGAACCCTGGTTTTCAACTCTACGTGCTGATGCTTTATCCACTAAGTCATACCGGATACCACCCCGGCGTCGGACAGAATCGTCTCAGATTAAGCTCCAACTCTTGGGTTCCCTCTAGTGGCCGCCCTCTGCACTACGTCATAGATGTCTATGAACGCAGGACTGAAGTCCACACATGTGCTGAGGTGCACTCGTTATGAGTGATTAGTTGACCGGGATCCGACGGAATAAGTGCCGTCTTAAATCACGAAGTGATTTACGCTTATCGGTCCTACGTTCATAGACATCTATGACGTAGTGTAGAGGGCGGCCACTAGAGGGAACCCAAGAGTTGGAGCTTAATCTGAGACGATTCTGTCCGACGCCGGGGTGGTATCCGATGTGGCTTAGTGGATAAAGCATCAGCACGTAGAGCTGAAAACCCGGGTTCAAATCCCGGCGCCGGAGAGAATTTTTCTCCGTTCCATTACTCTTACATCGTATGATGACGCAGAATATCTGCATGGAAATATCATATGTACTTCGGTACATTAAAATATATATGATATGCGTAAATCACTTCGTTATTTAAGACGGCGCTTATTCCGTCGGATCCCGGCCAACTAGTCACTCATAACGAGTGCACCTCAGCACATGTGTGGACTTCAGTCCTACGTTCATAGACATCTATGACGTAGTGTAGAGGGCGGCCACTAGAGGGAACCCAAGAGTTGGAGCTTAATCTGAGACGATTCTGTCCGACGCCGGGGTGGTATCCGGTATGGCTTAGTGGATAAAGCATCAGCACGTAGAGCTGAAAACCCGGGTTCAAATCCCGGCGCCGGAGAGAATTTTTCTCCGTTCCATTACACTTACATCGTATGATGACGCAGAATATCTGCATGGAAATATCATATGTACTTCGGTACATTAAAATAATATATATGATATGCGTAAATCACTTCGTTATTTAAGACGGCGCTTATTCCGTCGGATCCCGGCCAGCTAGTCACTCATAACGAGTGCACCTCAGCACATGTGTGGACTTCGGTCCTACGTTCATAGACATCTATGACGTAGTGCAGAGGGCGGCCACTAGAGGGAACCCAAGAGGTGGAGCTTAATCTGAGACGATTCTGTCCGGCGCCGGGGTGGTATCCGGTGTGGCTTAGTGGATAAAGCATCAGCACGTAGAGCTGAAAACCCGGGTTCAAATCCCGGCGCCGGAGAGAATTTTTCTCCGTTCCATTACACTTACATCGTATGATGACGCAGAATATCTGCATTGGAAATATCATATGTACTTCGGTACATTAAAATAATATATGTACTATATAGAAAAGCTTAATATTCATTTCTCTGCTAGAAGTTTTCTGTATGTGCTTTGTGTAGCGGAGTAGGAGGAAGCCCACGACCTCGTCGAAGACAGCGGCGGGCACAATATGCCCAAGTCGCTTAATACATATTCCAGTGACCGTATTGATTCTTGCGAACGCAGCAAAGGTCCAGAATTTCTCGTCTTCGAAAGGAGACGCAAGTTCATCCACCTCTGCGCGCTTTATCATAGAGGTCGATTGGATATTTTTTCTCGACTCCTTTCAGATGGAGTCCCGAAACTTTAACGTGACCTCCGTCTAGGAATTTAAAATAGAGGAACGGAGTTGAATAATCTTGTGGGGGAAGGAACTTTTCTGCGCGTTATTGAACGTAGAAAATATTGTTCCTTGACTGCGGTTCTGAGTTTTCTTTTTCTAGTTGCGCTTAGTTGTTACTTCTGGAGGTGAACAGATGTGAAACTTAAAAAACGCAGATGTAAACTGTTTCCATTTGTTGGTCTGTTTGCAGGGAAATGGAAATACTGTTAGGTGCAATCGTAGATAAGCAAGTCCAGCTGTTTTCTTTTACTGGACGCTGCTATTTTCCTGTCTTCTTTCTGTATTTTTTCTCTACTCATTTTTTTTTACTTTTTATTTTCCTTCGAGTACTACAGATTTTTATTTCTCTTTTTCTTCTCATTTGTCTGCTTTGGTTTTCTTCCCTTCAATATTTCTTCTTCTTGTTGTTCACTAAGGCTTAATGATTTGTTAAGGTTAGGGGAGAGTTGGGTAGTATCGGACATCGGGTAATATCGGACAGTGCGTTTCTTTCATCTACCACCAGATGGTAGTACCTGAATGATATGGTTATGTTTCTGTATGCGACATCACAGAAACGTAACCATGTCATTCAGGTACTATCATCTGGTGGTAGATGAAAGAAACGCACTGTCCGATATTACCCGATGTCCGATACTACCCAACTCTCCCCTACATTGCATGATACAGTATTGCAGTTTTTTCGGTCGCAATTTAGTTTTTTATTTTACGACGCTTTATCAATTGCTGTGGCTATCTAGCGTCTGAGTGAGATGAAAGTGGTAATGCTAGCGAGATGAGTCCAGGGTCCAGCGCCGAAAGTTACCCATAATTTGCTCTTAATGGATTGAAGGAAAACCTCAACAAGGTAACTTGTCTCAAAAAGGATTTGAATCCGGTCCCGCTAGTTTCACGATCAGACGTGCTAACTGTTACTTCATAACTGTGGACTTTGTTTTTCATGGAGTTCTATATTTGTAGAGGAAAATAGAGTGAAAAAAATGCTTCTTTCATCGATGATTTCTATAATATGTTAGGTCGTATAACTCACATAAAAATCCGTGCAGTTCCAGGTTATATAAACAATTTTAAAGTATGACATTCAACTAATTTTCAACATAGTGAGATATTGGTCTTAGTATATCACAAGTTTCAGGATATCCTCGTCCTAGAATTCAGCCGCCTATGATTTCAACCATTCCCGCTGAATAGTACTTCCTGACTTCCTTAAAATCATATCGTGCATCTGTGCCGGAAACCAGAGGCTATGAGTTTCTTTGGGAGAAAGTTTGGCGACACATCTTTTATTTTACTTTTGTGACTATGGCTTCATTCCATTGACTGATTTTTTTTTAAATTCTACGTAGTTTCTCTAAATTTTGCAAAGTTGGTAATGAATTTCCACTAGCAGTATTCCTTTTCTGTCCCAAAAGACAGTAGCAATGAGTTTTTTTGTGACTATGACTCCATTCCATTGACTGATTTTTTAATTCTACGTAGTTTCTCTAAACTTAGCAAAGTTGGCAATGAATTTCCACCAGCAATATTTATTTTCTGTCCCAAAAAACAGTGGCAATGAGTTTCTTTGGGAGAAAGTTTGCCGACACGTCCTTTATTTCATTTTTGTGACTATGGCTCCATTCCATTGTCTGATTTTTTTAATTCTACATAGTTTTCTAAATTTTGAAAACTTGGAAATGAATTTCCACCAGCAGTAATCCATTTGTGTCCCAAAAGACAGTAGCATCACAGTCTAGTATATACAGTCACGAAGCTCAATACATAGGGAATATGCATCCATAGATAGTTGCTAACCACTAGGATCGCTAATATCGCCTCGTCACATACAATGTGAAACAGTACCTACACAGTCTATTGTTCCTAGTACTCTCATCAACTCAAGCTTCGTGACTGTATATACTAGACTGTAGTAGCAGTGAGTTTCTTGGGGAGAAAGTTTGACAACACTTTATTATTATTATTTTTTCTTTTTGTGATTATGGCTCCATTCCATTAATTTATTTTGTTGTTTCTGCATAGTTTCTCTAGAATTTCGTAAAGTTGGCAGTGAATTTCAGCTGCTTTAAAGTTTTTCCTACGAGAAATATAATTACAGCTGGCTGTATTTTCTATCACAGCACACGTTTTGAGTGGTCGCTGTAAGGTAACTAAAGACGACATGACCTTGAACTGGACCGCTGCTGGCTGCGTACTGAGTTACACTACATTCTTGCGGAAAAAAAACTTAAGTTTCTATATAGCAGTCGTATTCCTTCATGAAATAATACAACACATATATTACTATCATTCTCTTTTTCTTTCTTTTTTTCTCTTCTTTCTCGCCTTTTGTTTCTTTCCTCTTTTCCCCTCTCTATTCTTGTTCTTCTACACTTTTTCTAGTTTTTCCCTTCTTTGCTTCTTCCTTCTTTTTGTTGTTCTCTGCATTATTACATTTCTTCTCTTCTTCCTATTCTTTCTCTCTTCATTCTTCTGTACTTCTTTCTTTTTCTCCTTCGATTTCAATGTCGGAACTTACAGATCTACTACTGTCTCTTAGTGCTGATCTTTGATATGTTTGTAATGTCAGGAACAGAACTTGGACTATCCTTAGTCCTTTCTTCACTCAAATGTAGTCGTGCACTGAGGTCCTTGTATTTTGGATGAAGAGTTTAACAAGTAAACTACCTTGATTTCTTTTCCTGTCTAATGAAGTGTAGTCCACGGTTTTTTTTAATAAAGCTGTCGAAATTTTGTGATTAACTTTGTAACTGTGTTCTAAGTTGAGGGAAGACTTAGGCGAGATATAGAAATAGAGATATAGAGATATAGAGATAGATAAAGACATAGAAATAGAGATAGGTATATACATAGAAATAGAGCTAGAGATATAGTGATAGTGATAGAGATAGAGATAGGGATAGGGATAAGGAGAGAGAGATATATAGAGATAGATGTACATATATAGAGCTATAGAGATAGAGACGGATACCTCGAACCCGCAACATGTACCTTCTCTCCATTCCCCTGCACAGAACATCCTTCTACTCATCATCTTTCAGCATATCGATTCCACGCCTCTGGAATTATCTCCCTGACCATGTCAGAGACTGTCGGACAATATCAAAATTCAAATTTAAATTAAAAAATCACATTCTAGTTCATGGAATTGCTTGTTCAACATCTGTCAGGTTGTGTAACATATAATAAATATTGTAACTATGCTGCTGTAAAATTGACAATTAATATGTAATGTATTTATTATTATTATTATTATTAGTTATCACTATCATCACTGCTATCTCTGTTTTTCTTTATTTTTTTCTTGTATTAGCTCGATGAGAGCTCTATAGTGTTCTTTTGACCCTGTTGACTTTAGGGCTTTAATTTAATTTGTATTATTTTCATCAGTGTTTGTATTTCTTTTTTGTATTTATGCTGTCTGGTAGGATGGAAGAGAAGGTCTCATGGCCTTAATTTTGTCAGATTAAATAAATAAATAAATAAATAAATAAATATAGCTAGAGAGATAGGTAGACAGACAGACCGAGCGATAGATAAGTAGGTAGGTAGATGGGTGGACGGACGGACGGACGGACAGACAGACAGACAGACATTGTAGAGAGGTAGAGAGGTAGATAGACAGACAGGGTAGAGAAGTAGATAGACAGACAGACAGACAGGGTAGATAGGTAGAGATGGATGGATGGACGGACGGACGGGTAGGTGGGTGGGTGAGTAGATAGGTAGGTAGGTATGTAGGCAGATCTTTTTTTATGAATTATTTCCTTTAATTTAGTTCATCAAATAGCGCAAAGAATTTCTTTCTCTTTTCTTTCCCTTATTTTCTCCTTCCCTCTTCTTTACCTGTCTCTGTTCCTCCAATTTGTCCATTATGGAACCGTGTTGGAGTGTTTTGGACTTGTTTCATGTCAGTGCTAGTCTTCCGACATTTCTGTAGCCATCGTTTAAATGAGTATTCTGTAATTATCTTTTTCAGTCTGTTGTCCTTTCCTGATTTCCTTTATTCTTTGGTGAAGAGTAAAGCTTGATCCTCTTTAAGGCGTAATTAAATCTCTCTTCATCTTCCTGGTTTAATGAGCTATAACCTGTTTTCTTCTCGTAAAATTCATGTTTCATATATTTGTACGAGTTACTGCGACCGTGTTGTGCTTTAAGATAATCTGCAGAGAGAGGGGAGGAAATAAGCATGTATCGCTGCTGAGAGCCACTTTCCTCGAATAAGTAACTATAGGAAGATAGGTTAAATACATCACAATTAAAATGCTTCTCAGAGTAAATTAAACATGTTGCGTGTCAGATGCAGTGATGCCCCTCATTTGTTACGACCGTCCTACTTCATGAGCATCCACTTTACAAGTTGAAATGTTTAGTTTTATGCTACCGCTTGCAATAAAGCTGAAAGTGTGAACTGAGCTTGTTCATGTGTGAAATTTCAAACAAGAACTGTACTCAGTGGAAACTTGATTTCTTCCGGATCACTTAATCACTTCTCAATTTGTTTTACGTGAATTCAAGGGACTGGGATACACAAAATGAACTACAAATGTGATAAAATTGTGGAGACAGAAATACTAGATTTAATAGTGTTATATTGTATCGATTATTTAAAGATGCTATGCTAGGTTATCTAGCGTCATTGAAATTGGTGATAACGATATGGTCTTTCGGCGAGATGAGACCGAGTATTTGGTATGAGATTATCCGAAATTCGTCTTAGGCCTACGGTTGGAGAGAACTTCGGAAATCCCAACCAGGTAATCAGCTCGAGGGATTCGAACTCAGCCCCAGTATAGCCTCGAATCACGCGTCCAGTTGCTACCTCGAAGCCACATCAGTGTTCTTGTATAATGTTATGATGACTAGAGACCGGCACAGTATGAAGCAAATGTAAAAATCGCACAACGCGAAAAAAAGGTTGTCAAAATCGGCACAGTGTGAAGAAAATGATGCCAAACCCGGCACAATTTGAAGAAAATGTTGCGAAAATCGGCACAATATGAAGAAAATGTAGCCAAATTCGAAACTATGTGATGAAAATGTTGCGAAAGTCCGCACAATATGAAGAAAATGTTGCAAAAATCGGCACAATAGGAATAAAATGTTGTCAAAACCGGTACAAAATGAAGAAAATTTTGCAAGAATCTGCACAATGTGAAGAAAAGTTTGCACAATTCGGCACAATATGAAGAAAATGTTGACAAAATCGGCGCAATATGAAACAAATGTTGCCAAATTCGGCGCAATGCGAAGAAAAGTTGTTAAAATCGGCGCAGTGTGCAGAACATGTAGGCAAAACCGACACAGTATTAAAAAAGTTGCCAAAACCGGCACAATATGAAGGAAATGTTGTAAAAATGGGCACAGTATGAAGAAAATGTTGCCAAAATCGGTGCAGAGTGAAGAAAATATTGTCAAAATCGATACAATATGAAGAAAATGTCAAAATCGGCACAGTGTGGAGAAAATGTTGCCAAAACCACTACAATTTAAAGAAAATGGTGCCAAAATCGGCACAATATCGAGAAAATGTTGCGACAATCGGCACAATATGAAGAAAATGTTCCCAAAATCGCTACAATGTGAAGAAAATGTTGGCTAAATCGGTATAATATGAAGTAAATGTTCCCAAAATCGCTACAATGTGAAGAAAATGTTGGCTAAATCGGCATAATATGAAGTAAATGTTCGCAAAATCGCTGCAATGTGAAGAAAATGTTGGCTAAATCGTCATAATATGAAGTAAATGTTCCCAAAATCGCTACAATGTGAAGAAAATGTTGGCTAAATCGGCACAATATGAAGAAAATTTTCCCAAAATCGCTACAATGTGAAGAAAATGTTGGCTAAATCGGCATAATATGAAGTAAATGTTCCCAAAATCGCTACAATGTGAAGAAAATGTTGGCTAAATCGGCACAATATGAAGAAAATGTTCCCAAAATCGCTACAATGTGAAGAAAATGTTGGATAAATCGGTATAATATGAAGTAAATGTTCCCAAAATCGCTACAATGTGAAGAAAATGTTGGCTAAATCGGCACAATATGAAGAAAATGTTCCCAAAATCACTACAATGTGAAGAAAATGTTGGCTAAATCGGCATAATATGAAGTAAATGTTCCCAAAATCGCTACAATATGAAGTAAATGTTCCCAAAATCGCTACAATGTGAAGAAAATGTTGGCTAAATCGGCATAATATGAAGTAAATGTTCCCAAAATCGCTACAATGTGAAGAAAATGTTGGCTAAATCGGCATAATATGAAGTAAAAGTTCCCAAAATCGCTACAATATGAAGTAAATGTTCTCAAAATCGCAACAATGTGAAGAAAATGTGGGCTAAATCGGCATAATATGAAGTAAAAGTTCCCAAAATCGCTACAATATGAAGTAAATGTTCTCAAAATCGCAACAATGTGAAGAAAATGTGGGCTAAATCGGCATAATATGAAGTAAATGTTCCCAAAATCGCTACAATGTGAAGAAAAAAAAAAGTTTGGCAAAATCGGCATAATATGAAGTAAATGTTCCCAAAATCGCTACAATGTGAAGAAAATGTTCCCAAAATCGGCACAATATGAAGAAAATTTTGCCAAATCGATACAGTAGTCACCGGCGTGGCTCAGTCGGTTAAGGCGCCTGCCTGCCGGTCTGAAGTTGCGCTCGGGCGCGGGTTCGATCCCCGCTTGGGCTGATTACCTGATTGGGTTTTTTCCGATGTTTTCCCCAACCGTAAGTCGAATGCTAGGTAATCTATGGCGAATCCTCTGCCTCATCTCGCCAAATAAACAACCTAGTAGTTGATACAGCGTCGTTAAATATCCAACTCAAAAGAAGTCGATACAATATGAAGAAAATGTTCCCAAAATCGGCACAATATGAAGGAAATGTAGCCAAAGTCGGCACAATATCAATAAAATGTTGCCAAAACCGGTGCAATGTGAAGAAAATGTAAGTAAATCCATGGCGCTGCAGCCCTGAAGGACCAAGACCGACCAGCCGGCTGCTGACCTCACGTGGACATGCCGAAGGAGAGGTGGACGATCATCCAATCAGAATAGAGGTATCGTGTGGCTAGCACGATGATCCCCCAGCCGTTATAGCTGGTTTGCTGAACCGGATTTTCGCTACCTATCGTAGCTCCCCAAGTGCATCACGATGCTGGGTGGGCACCGGTCCCATACACTGGCCGAAATTTCATGAGGTGAAGAAAATGTAGAATTATATTTATGACTACTTGAAGACAGGCTAATTTTACCATTATTTTGCATGAGATAAGAATGAACTTCCTTAACATCATGCGCCGTTAAGGCCATTTGACAATGAGGTCGTGAATTTCTACTGTTAAATGTCCGATTATTAAAAGAGTCCTCTGAAGTTAAGTATTTAGGCATAATTTTTTGATAATCATTTAAAATGGAACCAACACATTAATTACCTTCGTAATAAATTACGTAAAATAGTATATTATTTTGTTTTATTGAGGAATTACTTGTCAATAAGTTTATTACGCACAATATATTTAACTTTATTTCAATCGGTAATTATGTATGGAATTATAGGATAGGGTAGCTTATTTAAAACCAATTTTAATTCACTTTATTTATTACAGAAGAAAATAATTAAAATATGTCTTCATAAACCTATTGATTTTCCATCTCAAGGTTTGTTTTTATACTTTATATATAATTTGTTTAAACAAAAGCCGCCCTAAATAAGGGTTCGATAGATCTGCCTACTAATCAATTCATAAAGAATAATAAGTAAACAAAACAATTTTGTGACATTTGGAAAGAAAAAGAAAAAACATTAACTTAACGTAAGACAAATTTATTATATTGTATTAATAAAATTCACACATAAAAATCGAAATAATTTTGAATTGTATTCTCATAGTTATGAAACGAAAGATATGAATTCTTTGAGATTGTTTGAACGAAAATGCAACACTGTTACAGTATTTAATCATAGTAGCAATTTAGGCCCAAGAATATATAACAAATTTATATTTAAATATCCCAATCTTGTCAATTCTAATAGTTCTAGTATTAAATTTAAAAAGTTATGTATCGATTTTTATAAAAATTGAAAAATTGTAAATTTAAATTGATATACTATAATTGCATAGTATACATAAGACAAATAGTATTGTATAATTATTAATTTCAATTCAGGAATCCGCCCCTGGGCACGTGTTCTACTCTTTCAGGGGCGAGCTAAAGTTTTTCTATATATATAATATTTTATGTTACTATTTTTAGCAAAATAATAAATAAATAAAATAAAAATAATAAAGTGTAACATTCACAAGATGATGACAGAGGAAATAAAAAGTTCGAATTCTCTAAGTTTGGTGGTGGTGGTGAAATGTTGATGATGTTGATAAAACGTCCCATTTATTTGCAGAGATGATACAAATATATACACAGGCCTATGTGAATTTGTGAAAGGGGAGATGTTTTTTTGCGTTCCGAAACATAAATTTTTGTGTGTTGCAACATTTTACAAACAGAACATCAACAACAGCGAGCGAAATATAAACACAAATCGCGCGTTAGTTGGCTTGTTAACAGAGATTGGGTAGGTTTACTACTGCATTGCCGTGTACCAGCAGGACTGCTAACCCACTTCGTCCGCGGGCTTTATGGGAATGTGTACGGTAATTATTACTTGCAGTGCGGATATTTCAAAGATTTATACTGTAGGTAAAATTAGGGTGGGGAAGGGATACTTGCCTGTATCTTATCTTTCCTCTGAAATCCGTATATTGCGTGCTGTTCCAACGTCTCTCCCCCTCTATATTCCCCCAAGGGTGTACAAAAAGCGAGCCGTTAGCTGAACTGTTAATATTGTCGGAGACAATGATTTAGGATTCTTTTATTGATAGGAAAGACTGTTACATCTTGAACATAGTTTACCTTGGGTAATTTTTTTTTCTGATTTTTGCTGCTATAGCCCGACCACTGACATTAAAACCTGCGCCACAAACCAGTGTTCGTTCGTGCGCAGGTTGTCATAGTGGGGGATCTGTTGTGTTGTAGATGCGCTCCCTGATCGACGTCTCTCAGCGAGTACGTTCTAAACTATTCGAAACAGTATTCGTGTCCGCGTCCAATCTTTCACTTTTCAATCAATTATTAATATTCCATTTCAACGTATTGTGTAGGGTAATTCCGGGGGAGATAGCCATGCGGGTGAGACGACCAGCCGCTCTTATTTTTATTCTAATCATCTGTTTCGAATGAAAATCGGTTTGCCGCCAGATGTTAATTAAACGAAGTGATTGTTGCACCTGCGAAAAGGTAAGGTTATTATTTGCGCGTTTTGTAGCCGTTCGTTGGTCTGTGAGCAAGCAATAATTTTTCACCTTCTGAAATAACAATGGAGAAATACTGCATTTTGTGAGGAAATTTGCTGGAAACATTATTAAAGAGGTAAGGCATCTTTAAACATTCTATCTTTACTGTATTTCTTCTCTTCACTGTTGCCAGTTTTTATTACGAGGTATGGCCATCTCTCCCGTAAAAAAGGAGAGATGGCCAGCATTTTTCCGGGATAGATGGCCTACAATTGAGGAATATTATTATGTTAAAAGTATCGTTATTTCTAGATTCCGATAAAATATAAAGCAAAGCCCGGCAGCAACCGCGTCTTTGGAATGAAGATGACTTACACCGTGTTTTTGAAGTCATTAAATATGGCACTTCTGTACGTCAAGCCTTCATTACATTTCATATGCCAATAAAAGCCCTGGAAAGTAGAGTTAAAACAGACAATTCTACAAAGGGTGCAATGGGACCAAGTGACACATAGGCAATGACAATGGATGTAGGTTTGTTCGCCATATTAAATATGCAGGAACATGGATTTTCCCTTACAGGCACCGATGTCTATAGTCTCGCTTACATTTTTGCTGAAGAACTTGTCAATATTCTCTGACTGGCTGACAAGCAAGCATTCCGATGGGAGTAGATAAAAAAGTTATATTTTTTCACCATGTTAATAACGTCAAAAGAAGTGCTTATACACATTTTGGCCACTTGACCGCAATTACGAGGGCCGTAAAAAAAAAGTTCGCCAGGGGTCGTTAACAGAAAGAAAACACAATTTAATTCAAACAATTTATTGGCACAGACACAGCAATTGTTGAGCTATTTTTTTCAACACATTCCACACCGGAATGAGACATCTGTCATATCATGGGATCGGTAGAGAGGTGCAGGCGGCTGTCCAACGCTGGTTTCGATCCCAGGAAGCTGACTTGTACGACACAATGGTACAAAAATAGATCCCATGCTATGACAACTATCTCAATTCCAGTGGGAGATACGTTGACAATTAGCGCAACAATTGCTGTATCTGTTTCAATAAATATTTCCATGTAATTGTGTTTTTTTCTGTAAACGGCCCAGGGAAAATCACTTTCTGGATGGCCTGGTAATTACGGCCGAGTGGCCAAAATTTGTATAAGCACTTCTTTTGACATTATTAATATGGCGGAAGAAAAAAAATAACTTTTTTATCTGCTCCCATCAGAATGTTTGCTTGTGAGACAACACTTCCCATCCCCGAAAACCAACTGGAAAAGATACTGTTACTTTGACCTTTCAGGATTTTGTTTCATTAACATGTTCATAAGGTCCCGCGTCGTGGCCTAAGACATCCTGCCTAGGACTCGCGTTACGGAATTCGCGCTGGTTCAAGTCCTCATGTGGGAATAAATTATCTCGTGAAATTTGAGCCAGTGTATGGGACCGGTGCCCACCCAGCATCGTGATGCACTTGGGTAACTGCGATAGGTAGCGAAATCCGGTTAAGAAAGCCTGCTGTAACTGCTGGGGGGATCATCGGGCTAATCACACGATACCGCCATTTGGTTGGATGATCGTCCACCTCTGCTTCGACATGTGGATGTGAGGCCAGCAGCCGGCTGGTCGATCATGGTCCTTCATGGGCTGTCGTGCCTCGGATTATTATTATAATGTGTTCATAAGCGTTTCAATTTATTTCTGTGTTGTTTTAAGGAAAATTCACTAAAAGAGGAAAAAAAAAAAAACAAAAAAATAAAGTTGTTGAAAAATTTCAAACAATCATAATTATGCACTTAGACACTATATTTATGTGTCCAGTGCATATAATCTAATTGTTTTACAAAAAATTGTTATGAATTTACTTAAAAATAATGGTGGCCATCTATCCCTATATCCTATGGCCATCTCACCCATATATGTTGGGTGAGATGGCCAGCGGCCTGTTATATTTCAAACGTATTTTTTTATTACATCAGTGAATTCTATGCACCCTGAGGCACTGTAGTGGATAAATATAACCTAGATGGAACGTATTTGATTTGTTTCGTATTTCTTTACCAATGGGTTACCCTGTTCTAAGTGATTTAAAAAACTATGACCATCTAACCCGAAATTACCCTATAGTTAAAACAGATTGTAATTTATAGTGATGGAAGGGAAACCAAATGTGCGCGGCAGGCTTTTGAAAATTGACGCGCGTAATAGTAATATGCGTTACAAGAGCGGTATGTTGACGTTTTCATGTTCGAGGAAAAGATTGAAAAAGCGAAACGTAGTTGAGCTTTTTTAATTTCCGAGGACATGAAAACAAACATACCTCTCGTGTATCGTACATTATTTTGTGCGAAGATCGTTTATTACATACCTGAAACGTCTCTAAAAATAATATGTTAAAAGCCTAAAGCAGTAAAATGAATATGGCACTTAAGCGGTAAGAGGAGGGAAATTGTTGTGTGTGTTACGTTGGGAATACTGAATGTGGTATTTCACACTTACCGCGTATTGGTTTTGTGCGGAAAGCAAGCAAATACGCACGATCTCGCACAAAATTATTTATAACGTTGCGAAGTATTTAAAAGAGAAAGAAAATGAATTTAACTTGAAATATAATGTTGTCACATCAACAAGGAAACTACGGGACTTTCGGCCAGCTTGTCTACCACAGTTGGAGTTCGACTAGTGTAACCCGGCCTAGCGAGCTGCTCGTATAGTGATGACGTTTCCCCCTCCATGGCCACGTATTGGAAAAGTCGAAGGTCTTTTTGTAGTTAGTCGAGCTATACCTAACAGACTCAGACTGAAGTTGATTGTAGAGAAATCCGCTAGGTAACTCTGGTAATAGTTCCGGTTTGATTTATTACGAGAGCTATCCATAAAGTAACTTCCGTTTTCATATAGAGTGCGTAAAAACAGAGACAGTGGCGCCGCTCTTGCGGTGGAGTGTATCTTGAAGCAGTACGCGTCGAGCAGCGGTAGAGTCAAGGTCGTGTCTTTGTTCCTCTCTGAGCCACGTGTTGTCAAAATGTGTGCTGCAATCGCAAGTCCCGCCAGGTGTGAGGTACGTTCTGTAATAAGATTTCTTGTGGCCAAAAACTGTAAAGCTAGTGAAATCCATCGCTAACTTTATGAAGTTTATGGGCCAGACGTAATGAGTGAAGGTGGTGTAAGACAATGGTGCCGTATGTTAAAAAATGGGCGAACCAATGTCCATGATGAAGGGAGAAGTGGTCGACCGAGTATCGTGAATACAGATCAGATTCGTTTGGTTGACGAAAGGGTTAGAGCAAATCGCAGATTCACCATGTCGGAGCTTAGTGGGGATTTTCTACAGATTAGTCGTACTCTTCTGTACAAAGTGATTACCGAAGATTTGGGCTACCGGAAACTTTCTGCTAGATGGGTGCCTAAACTCCTTCCTGAGGAACAAAAGGCTCAGCGGATGGGAACAGCACTGTCCTTTCTTGAGCGTTACGAAAGAGAAGGTGATGCTTTTCTCGATCAGATTGTGACAGGAGATGAGACTTGGGTGCAGTATGTGAATGCAGAAAGAAACCTTCAATCAATGCCATACTCACTTCCCCAAAATAAAAACCACACAAAGTGTCGTCAAACACCTTCCACAAGGAAACTCATGGCAACTGTCTTCTAAGACAGAAAAGGAATTTTGCTAGTGGAGTATTTGGAAAGGAATGCCACAGTTAACGTTGACCGTTACTGTAACACACTAACAAACTTGAAAAGGGCCATTCAAAACAAACGTCGTGGTATGTTGAGCTCTGGGGTGATTTTCATGCATGACAACGACCTGCCGCATACAGCGCGTCGTACTGCGACCAAACTGCAAGAGTTCAACTGGGAAGTATTGGATCACCCTCCCTATAGCCCAGATTTGGCGCCTAGCGATTACCATCTCTTCATGCACATGAAGACATGGCTTGGCTCGAAGCGCTTTGACGATGACGAAGAGTTGAAAACCAGCGTCGTAGGTTGGCTTCGGTCGCAGGCGGCCGAATTCTACGAATGCGGAATTTCAAAGTTCGTCAAACGCTACGACAAGTGTCTCAATGTAACTGGAAATTATGTGGAAAAATAAACTAGAGTGTATACTTTCAAACGTATTGTAACCCAATTCTGTAACGTCATTCACAGGTTTGTAAAAAATAAACGGAAGTTACTTTATGAATAGCCCTCGTACAAAGTTTAAGTTCTGTGGACGAAACAATTTTTTTGATATCAAAAGTAAAGTAACATAAAAGCACATTACCTTTTCAACAATTATTGTTTTAAATTAGAAAGTTTTATAGTTAACAATTTTTATGCTCGACCATGCCGAATGTAGTAATTATACACCTGGTAGTAGCCCTTTAATGCACTTCATTAAAGTACACCTATTCATTATAATTCAGTTGTTCAGCCAATGAGAAATCACCATTGTACCATTATAAAACCGCAAGTATCGATTATTCTCGGATATGCAATCGAAAAACAATTAGCGAAAAGTCACGGAGGCTGGAAATCCAATACTGTCGCAGAAGGTTATGTTCTGTTACTATAATAATTAGCGTTAATTGTAAATAATATTCAAATAAATTCAATTTGTCATCTCGTTTTTCAATTCTAAATCAATTTCCAGGTTATATCAATATTAATGTTCATGTTATTCTCTAGATTATATCAAGGTCAATGACAATCGTGCCTCGGAAAAAATCAATACTTTCGCGTCTGCGCACATCTCATAATTCAGGTCAGTTCCGCTCCTCACTTACATAACTATAACAAGAATACTTATGAATAATTTCAAGTTAGAAATATCGTCGAGCATAAAAAGTCGTATGAAACTTGCCTATAATGGTAATTAAGACGCTCGTATGAAAATTATGAAACGAGCGCAAGCGAGTTTCATAAACAAACATACTCGCGTCTTAATTACTACCAGTATAGGCTCGTTGCATATGTACTATTATGTTTCAGTGTAATCTGAATTTGAAAATGAATATTATTTTAAATTGTAATTGTTCTGTTACTGAAACGTTTGTGCTAAATAGAAGATAATTCATGTTTATCCTTAATTTATAAACACAGCTTCTAGCAAGCTTACTCCATCAGTTGCTTCGTTCTTTGTCTCTTGCTCGTATGATTTGGTTACTCGTTTCTCTACGTTAATGCTGACTCAGAGTTTTTGGTAAGTTTCTCAGAACCGAGTCTGTTTCTCCTGATTAATCCCCTTCATTATAATGTGACATTGTGAAGGAATCTGTTCTAATTACCTGAAGGACTAAGAGAGGAATCCTTTTGTGAAATTGATATGTTTGTAATTACTACTCTCCAGTAACTCGTTACGTTTCCAAGGTCATCTGCTTGTAGTCGTTAATTTATAGGTTATTTTTCCTCATTATATACCTCGTTGTATTCACCATTCTATTCTTGTGCCTTTCGATCAATAGTTACCTTCATTACATCTACAAATTAGGCTAATTTTTGTATGCTTTCTTCTCTTCGTTATTTTTTCATGAAATACATCAACTTTAATAAAATTCGACAGGTAGAATTGTATCTGAAGATATTAATTGGGATGAGAATATAAAAGAATACCTTAAACTTGTGTTCGGTCCCTGGAGTTGGCGGGCGTGTTCCTTGGGGTGAAAAATATCGAAGGATGGAGATTTTCTTCGGGGGTGTCCTTGTTCCTCTAACTCAACGGTGACCAAAGCGGGTGTCGTGATTACATCGTGTAATCACAGACATTCAAACGGGTACGAGGAGTTTCCTGTACATTGCTGTGTGTTTCATTCACGTACTGAAGGCAAGCAGTGGCGGTATCATGTCGCTCTACAAACTCTATCTCTACAAGCAGTAAGAGGTGGTTTTGTAAAGAATGAGGAGGAGTTTTTTTGTTGTTCTGTCGGAGAAAATTTAATATGTTTACTTTGCTCAACGGTTCAATTAGTAGTATATCGAAACTTTAATTGCCACGCTGAATAATGTATTATTATTATTATTATTATTATTATTATTATTATTATTACTGACCACTAAGTATGTGTTTCTATAATTCTTCTGTACGTGCATGAATATTGATATTTTTAGATCTTCTCCCTAGAAGAATAAAATTATTAGGTTTTATCTAAATTTTAATCTTCTTAAACTTTAGATGAAGGTAACTATTTATTAGTTATTCATTTAATAATAATATTGTAGAAAGACTGATTCAATATTATGTGCCAACGAACTGTTAAACGCCAGATATTGACATAAGTCTTAAATCATAGCCAGGAAGAGAAAGACGACATACGGTAAATAAATGTAAGGAAGTCAGCTACCTAATGGGGTTTGAAATATCTCGTGCTCTAAAGCCTTTTAATAGAACAGAATTTCTCAAAAAGGTAATGATTAAAATAGCTTAAATAACTTGTTTATAAGTTTTTAATCGAGCGAAGAATTCAGACAATTTCTAATTATATTCAAGAGGAAGGTTAAAAAAGAAGCAAGAAAAATCGTATATTATTCACTGGCTCTTGATGACAGCAGTGACATTACTGACACAGCAAAGCCTGAGATTTTTATCCGCGGGATTGATCAAGATGTTAGTACAGGAACCACCACTGTTTGTAGTTTTCATGCCAACTACCTTTTCTCCGTCTCCTTACTTCATAGGCTGTCTGTCGCATGTAATCACTACAGCTCTAACTAGACAAATTTTACGTCATCAATGTCTTTTGTTCCACCTTACCTTTCTACCTTATTTCTTACCATTTAATCCTAAACTACGTGGGTAGACGATGAAGTACTAGTTTTAATGTTGCTGTGAAGAAATGACTAAGAATACAGGCTGAAACTTAAGTAATGTCATTAATTTTAGGGGGTTATTCTTTGAGAAATTTCAAACAAAATAATTTAAAATGCGAAATATTCGTCATCGTCGTCAAGTTCATCATCCATCTACCATCAAAGATTGGAAACTTTAATCCATTCCGCTCTTATTATTCCGCGAATTATGAACCAGTACTAGATATTCACCACTACTATTCTCTGGTAATGAGAGCAGCATGACTAGAGGCAATACAGGGCAAACACAAAAAGAAAGCCATACAACTGATTCCTGTGGTAGAGACATAAATTTCATTTTCTCTGCAGGGAATCAGATTCAAGTTTTTTATATCCGTAGCTACGGATGCTATCCTTTATTACATAGCGCAGGAAAATATAAAGTTTTACTAGTGGCTTGTGCAGAAAATGCTGCAAACTATGTTCATTAGACGTTCAAATAAACATTTTTCAGATTTATTTTCAATAAAGAATACGAGACATTCTGAAAGTTATTTGCTTCCATAATAATGAAACATACTCCCTCTGAATGGTTTTCTTATGCAAAATAATTTTTCTTGAATCTATACACCTTTTTTAGTTTTTTAGTTTGAACGCAAAAACGCCAGTAACAAAGTCAGGACGATCAGTGGGTTTTTCATGTGGGAGTAAAGCAGTAGCTATTTCAGGTCATTGTGGATTGTAGGTGAAAGTTAAAAAAAAAAAAATGTCTGGTTTGCTATGCTTTCGAACAATAGACATAGCATCTTGGTATAGCTGTTGCATGTTTCGTAAACTACCTTGAAATGTAGAGGGTAAAATCATTTTATCCTGGTAAGAGATCTTGCTGAAATGATCGGGGGACTACAAAATCTTGTAGGTCTTTTATTTTATTAGTAAGTAATACCTTTTGGTCTTTCCTTAGGAATTCTAATTTTTGCGATCTCTCGAGCCAATACTGAAGAGAATCGTGCATATAATTATCTACACCACATCGCCATTAATTATATGAAAAAGACCCAACCCCACTTGATTAATAACTATAAAAATATTTTATTTGTAATAACAATATTTTTATCTTACGTACGTTTTATAGTTTTCAGTAACATATACTATATAGCCGCCACTCAGTAAATTATAGAAATGAAGATCTAATTTAAGATATGCTCTACATCTACTTATATAACTCCAAAACATTTCACTTTCATATCATCAATATAGCATTAATATGTATAATTAATGAAAAATAGTCACACCATGGCATTAACTATAATAATATATAATTTCTAATGGTAATAATGTCATGAAACCACCTCAGGGTTTGTAGTTTTTAATATTCAATATACAGATGTACTCAGAAAATTACACACCACAGAATCAGATCTGTAAATTATTTTTAGTAAGTTTTGATTTTTTAATAACCAATTTAATTTGAGCTCTAAATATGTCAGTAATCCTGTCTTCGTGTAATATTGTTTACTGTAGTGTGTGTTTTGTTTTATTCTGAAATGCAATTAGTGACGACAGGCGGATTTTAGAAAATAGGAAACTTATATTGAAAATTTGACATTTCACCCAGAACTACTATTTTTGTGAAAAACTTTGGTTCCCAAGCTTCAAAATGAGGGGTCATTTATTGAAATCCGTTCAGTCGTTTTCCCGTAATTTCTATTACCAGTTCAAATTATATATATATATATATATATATATATACTGGGTGTTCAGTTCAAAATGTGTCTTGGCTCGCTGTATGTCGTCATGTGGCTAGCTGATGAGCCTAGAGAATTTAATCTTCCTACACTTCCGCAGCTCAGGTGTATAATCTAAGAGGCAGAGAAGTTGGCTAGCAAGTACGGCGTTCATTCTGAAGAGTACGTGCCGATACGTACGGTAACGCCGGTAGTGGCAGGAATGTGAACTGTTTGGAAATACGTACTGTCGGGATATGGGGAGAGGGTTAAGACGATTACTTATGTATTTGTTGACATTAACTTCGACGGTCAACATGGACACGGAGCATTTGATTTGTATTGTGGAATGTTACCGTATGCAACTGATGATAACAAATACCCTGCGTACGACTTGCCGGCGCAAAACACAGTTCGAAAGAGGTTATGGTAGCACACAGACCGTACAGACCGCCATCTGTTGCTACGACGTTCAAGTTATACCGTACACGTTCTCAAGTTCAGATTGAGGAACGCCTTAAATAATAGGCAACTTCTCTAACATATAAGCTGAAAATCGCTTCAAATCGGTGACCCAACAACAGTGACATCATGACACACTTTGAAATGAACACCCAGTAGATATTTTAGTTCACAAACCTGGGCTTTATAAAAGCAGCGCCACATGCGAAGAACCCACTAAATCTCAAGTTGCAATTCTCTTTTTAGTCTTTTTGTTTTATGGAACTGATTATAAGTCGCAAGGTTTTGTTGCACCACCAAACAAAACTGCAGTACTTTGTATTTGGGCCCAGCGGCAATTAGGAACAGTTCTGGAGTTCCTAGAAACCATCTGGAACGCCACGCGAATTTGCGCTGCAGACTGCCGTCCGAGCTAGAGGGCAGCATCAGTGTGGTCAGTCAGGCGGCGTATTTGTTCAGTCTCTGCGATGTGCCCCCGGGCCAGAGGAGAAACTGTGCCCGCAGTTCGGCTTGGTGAACTTCATTCTCAAGGAATACTCTGAATTTAAATCAGCGTCGACGATGAAATAGAGCCTACTATACAGCCTGGAAGGAAACTTACAATGTTAATTCACACGAGTTACAGATGATTATGAATAATTTTTGTCAAATATTCTTTGGTATGACCAATAATCAGGGGCGGCCCGTCCTTACGTGCTACAGTGCCACGGCACAATGATAATTTCTTCTCAAATAATCTACTGCGTGTTCAGTTCAAAGTGTGTCATGGCTCGCTGTATGCCGTCATGAGGCTAGCCGATGAGCCTAGAGAATTCAATCTTCCTACACTTCCGCAGAGGCGTATTAAATATGTGCCAGAGAAGTTGCCTGACAAGTACGGCGTTCATTCTGAAGAGTAGAGTCCGGACGAGAAGTTATGGCACCGGCGCGAGGGACGCATTTTAGTTCCTTTACTTGGACTCGCCCTCACACTAAACTGGAGGGGTGTTGGGTTAGTTGGTTACTAGCATTCCGAGTGTTGAGATCGTTCTGCTACTACCGCTATTGCTAATACTGAAAGCATTGTCCTTCTGACAGCCCTCATTATGGCATTGTCTAAGGTGTGAAATCATAGAGTAGTTCATAGTCAAGGACATGAAATAGCATACAATGTATGGAAATTCATGTCAGAAGAGGCTGTAAACGGAATACCAATTCTATTGAAAAGCGTGTGTGCAAGAGTACTGGCTGCCACTGGTATTTCAAAGCGAACCTTGGCAAGAATCAGGAAAGAAGGGAAAAATATTGAGGCAGGAACAGCAGATTTTTTCTCCAGTCCGGAAAAATCACAGCCGAAGAAGAAGATTGTTGCAGCTGTAGACAGTTTTGATGAGGAAGTCATAAGAAGATTCATTTATAATTTCTACGCTACGCATAAGCAGAGGCCGACTCTGCAATCGCTTCTTCCAAAAATGGATATCAGTGTGTGATTATGTGAAGAAAGTAGAGAACAATTACATTGAAATTGAGCATGTGATGGGCAGTATTTTGGAGAACATTTCCATAGACTTAGGGACATCTGATTCCAGCACAGATCAGTCGTCTGATTCGGACGGAGAATAAGAATATAAAGATGGAATAGCGGGCGTAATTCCATTAGGTACCTTCGGACTCTTGAGTAGGAAAGTGGTGATACTAAGGTAAGACGAATGTTTTTGGAAAGAGATGAAACGGATATGCCTGCCGCTCTGAGCTTGAGAACCGTAACCCAAACAACCCCCACTCCTCTACCCTGCTGACCGGCAATTTAAAA
This sequence comes from Periplaneta americana, assembly GCF_040183065.1. Classification (NCBI taxonomy): domain Eukaryota; kingdom Metazoa; phylum Arthropoda; class Insecta; order Blattodea; family Blattidae; genus Periplaneta; species Periplaneta americana. The sequence goes on from NC_091121.1 coordinate 195,762,377, forward strand.
CTTAGCGCAGGTTGGTGCCATAACATCTCGTCTCAGCTCTACTTACCGATACGTACAGTAATGCCAGTAGTGGCAGGAATGTGAACTGTTTGGAAACACGTACTGAGGTGAGTTTTTTTCTTTATAGGGAGAGGGTTAAGACGATTACTTACGTATTTGTTGACATTAACTTGGACGGTCAACATGGACACGGAGCATTTGATTTGTGTTGTGGAATGTTCCCGTACGGAACCGATGATAACAAATACCCTGCGTACGACTTGCCGGCGCAAAACACAGTTCGAAAGAGGTTATGGTAGCACACAGACCGTAGACCGCCATCTGTTGCTACGATGTTCAAGTTATACAGTACACGTTCTCAACGCCTTGATTAATAGGCAACATCTCTGACATAAAAGCTGAAACTCGCTTCAAATCGCTGACTTACAACAGTGACGTTATGACACACTTTGAAATGAACACCCAGTATTTGTCATACTACAGTATTTGCTCTGTCATATGACAATTTACCGTGGTTATGTTCATGACGCGTTATAGAGTGTTTAGTCTTCGCTCTTCGGTGCCTCAGGGGATTCGTTGTGCTACTCAAAACTCTACATGAGAATGTAGACAATTATGCGCATGTGCGAAACTGAAATCACTGCTCTGATTGGCTATTTTTACGCGGGGAAGTGCTGTAGTCAACTTCAGCACAACACAGCTTGGAGATTGCAAAAGTAAAGCGTAACGAAAGAATGCTTGTTTGTGGAAGAATTCGGAACTATGTTTAATGTATTTGGTAATTCAAGTATCCGACTGCTGCTGCCATCTGCCTGTTTGAGATTCCTCCTAAATCAGCCAGCAAGGGACGGAAAATGGAATCCCAGAAAATTGAAGCCAAGGAAGTATGTGACCGTATAATCCACGAAGCTACTCACCGTTTCCAGTCTTTAAGCTACCTAGACGAAACGAAATTGATAAACAGCAAAATGTTTGACAATTTTTCGCATAATTTCCTGAACGCGAACTTGAAGTTGCTGTCAACAGCTATACTGTACTGAACAAAAGAGTGTTAAAGACACACTTTGGAGTTCTATACGAAAAACTCGACTTCCGAAATATAGATCACTGTTGAATACATAGTCTGCAACAATTTACACGATCCATTCTGTGAAGTAACAAAGTTGTTAAATGTTTTGATTACAACACAAAGGACCACTGCTGAGCCAGAAAGATGTTTTTCTTGCTTTAAACGCATAAAAACGGTTTTTAAGGAACACTATGTCCCAGGATCGTCTCACTGCTCTTGCAATACTGTCAATAGAAAAGAGTATGATGTCCAAGATGGAGGGGTTTAACACCAGGGTAATTTACAAGTTCTGCAGTAGAAAGGAACGTCGTATGGTCTTCATATTTCATCACTAGGCGAGTCTCAAATTAAGATAATACATATAAGTGTATACAGTAGGCCGATACAGGGTTTGTAGTACACTCATTATTTTGACCACAGCCGCTACTGCCAATAATTATTACTGAACAACAAATTTTTACTTTTTGTCATGCTCCGAAATAAAAATAGGTGAATATTACTAATATATGTGCTCTGAATCTGAATTTAAAATCCAAATTGCAATATCACGTACCATTTTTCGAAGAAAATGAATTTATTTTGAATGAATTTTTTTTTATATTTTTTCAGTGCTACTGGTAAAATTACAACATACTTGGGATTCAAAATGCCTCATAATACTTAAAAAATGTGTACTGGATACAAAAATAATGTTACATAGTTTAAAACACAACAACAATAAAAATATTTAATGCGTATAATGAGAAAATCTCGGAATTTGAGCTTACATTTAAAATAATTTTCTGGATGACTTCTGTTTATACCTGAACCCGGGACTGTCTTTTACAAGAAACCAACAATAGTCTGCAGTAATGCTGGATGATGATCTTCCCTTATATCTCCTTTACATTTAAGATATTTCTTGATGAAATTTTTTCCCATGCTCGTCGCTTACCGCTCCAAATTCAGGCGGAAAGAAATCCAAATGAGAATGCAAAAAGTGCATTTTGAGAGACATATTACATCCCATTTTCTCATATGCACTTGACATGGTTTCCACAATAAGTTCTATGACTGCCCTAGAATTTCCAAGGAAATTCGAGCAAACATCTTTTAAAGCGCGCCATACCATTTTTTCTGTAACGGAAAGTTCTTCCTCAAACAGTCTGTGATAACTTTGTGAAATATCCCAGACCTGACCGGGACTCGAACCCGAACGACAGGGGTTCTATTCCTATGTTAATCTGCTCGTGAGTGTACCTGCCAGCAAGTCTCTTCGTTTGATCTGTCGTACTATCGGTTCTTGAATCATTCGCTCAATCCGACCGTCCATTTACCCAAGGGTGATAGTAAGGTGCACCAAATGGGTTTGAATGGAGTTTATTAAGACAACATTATGATGTTAGGCAGTATAATTCACACTCGTCAAGGTCTGCTGAATTCTCGTATAAATGTTCCCGGAACTATCCACTCATGTGTGCCCCGGTCACGTTGGATACTGCGAATATTGACCCAGAGGCGGTGGTTTGCATATGTTATCCTATCCACCCGGCTCGCTAGCCTGCTATACGGTAAGATAGCATCAACTGGCATTGTTGAATGAATGCATGCACCGGCTTTACGACGATCGGCCAAGTGAACCAACCGTCCTTACGATGTGGTTACAGAGCAAGCAAGCTGCAGTCTGCGTGAATGATGTGTTATTTTTTGAGACGACTGTAAGTATTGTTACGGCACTGCATTTGTTCTAAAACATTTCGTTGAAATGTACGAGTATGGGGTAGGATATTTGGTAGAAAGGAGGAATAGATAAAAATGTGATAAAATAGGAGGGCGAAAATAGTAAGGAAGGGAGAGAGGTCATATTTGGAATGGAGGGAAAAGAAAAGAAAAGTTTCAAAATTTGAAGGAAGAAAGGAGACGAGAAATTGATAATATGAAGTTAGAAAATTTTGAAATAAGAACAGTGGGGGAATAATTCTTTGTCTCTTGTTTCTAAGTAGATCTGTACACAATACTGGGTGTTCATTTCATGATGTCACTGTTGTGAGTCAGCGATTTGAAGCGACTTTCAGCTTTTATATCAGAGAAGTTGCCTATTAATCAAGGTGTTCAATCTGAACTTGAGAAAGTGTATGGTATAACTTGAACGTCGTAGCAACAGATGGCGGACTGTAAAGTCTGTATGCTACCATAACCTCTTTCGAACTGTGTTTTGCGCGGGCAAGTCGTACGCAGGGTATTTGTTATCATCGATTGCGTACGGCAACATCCCACAACACAAATCAAATGCTCCGTGTCCATGTTGACCGTCGAAGTTAATGTCAACAAATACGTAAGTAATCGTCTTAACCCTCTCCCCATACCTCGACAGTAAGAAAAAAACTCACCTCAGTAAGTGTTTCCAAACAGTTCACATTCCTGCCACTACAGGCGTTACCGTATGTATCGGTAAGTACTCTTCAGAATGAACGCCGTACTTGCTAGGCAACTTCTCTGGCACATAGGTAATACGCCTCTGCAGAAGTGTAGGAAGATTGAATTCTCTAGGCTCATCGACTAGCCACATGACGGCATACAGCGAGCCATGACACACTTTGAACTGAACACGCTCTATGTAGCCTATGTCAGTGATTCCCAACCTTTTTTTGACTCGACACACTTTACTAAACGCCCACGATATTGCGACACACTTATTTGTTTTAATAATAATAATAATAATAATAATAATAATAATAATAATAATAATAATAATAATAATAATAATCTAATAATAATAACCTGCGCTTTTCTTCTGGAGAAAAAGGTGGTGGAACTCTGCGTAGAATATTTTATAGAGGACGGGAAGATAATTACTGGTCACTGCACGAGAATTTTGTACTTTTTAATGTCCTTTACATAGACTTTCAAGGTATTAAAAAAACATAGTTTATTCACACATATTTCGGTTCCACGATGAAAAATGCAACAAAAAAGTGCCGGAACGCCGTTCCAGCGTGTTCCGCCAGAAAAAAAAAGCACTGGTAACAACTTATACAGTATGTAGTGTCGGATATTTAGTGTTGTAGATAGATCGATGTTAACACGCAATCGGAAAAAAAAAAGCAGCAGCAACTTGAGTGGTATTAGGAAAAAAACAAAGGTATGTGTAAAAAATCCCAACCTGCCTATGCTGGATGTCCGATAAAAGATTTTTATTATCGTTTTTGAAAACTCACCTATTTAAATTAATGTGAAGTCTGCGCTTGGTGGGTTGCACAGAGTTTCTCTATACGTCGCCAACACGTAAATCATATTCAAGATGCAGCAGTCTGTTCTTTAGTTTAGATTTCACTATTTCCATAGTATAAAATACAGATTCACATAAGTATGACGTTGACAACGGTCAGCATCGGATTTATGAACGCCACACATGCCACCTCTCGGTCTGAAAACAGTCATGAGTCATGACTTATAGAGCACACAATACGTGCTATCGTTCATGGGTCCATTCCGAATACTGTCCTCCCGAATAATAATATACACTGCATATTGAATACGTCCGAATGCATGGCTCAATTCGTGATTAAAAACAGTTATTGTTAATACTGTACTGTATTTTGATTAAACAGAAACTTAACGAAAATTATCAAATTCAAAATCTTGATATTTCCTAGTTTACGTAAATGGATGAACTACTTTTCTTCCCTCCTATAACTAGTAAAGTAATTTTTTTGTATTTTACACCAGTATCATCGAACTCCAGTCGTGAAAGGGGGTAGCAAACGGTGTTTCTGGTTCTCAACCGTTAATCCAAAGATATAATAATCCGTGACACTACAGCCCGTGAAGGGCCTAGACCGACCAGCCGGCTGCTGGCCTCACGCCCACATGTCGAAGCAGAAGTGGACGATCATCCAACCAGAATGGAGGTATCGTGTGGTTAGCACGATGATCCCCTCAACCGTTATAGCTGGTATTCGCAACCGGATTTCGCTACCTATCGTAGCTCCCCAAGTGCATCACGATGCTGGGTGGGCACCGGTCCCATACAATGGGAAAATTTCTTCCCCCATGAGGACTCGAACCAGCGCGCATTCCGTAACGCGAGTCCTAGGCGGGATGCCTTAGACCGCGACGCCACTGCGCGGGACTAATCCAAAGGTATAGCCAAGTTAATATTAGAAATGTTAGTAAAAATAAAATGAGGTCCCTGTATATTAGTTATTGGCTATAGAAATGTATCTTAACATGAAAAATATTGCAGTTCGTATAATTTCAATGTCTGTGTCGACATATTGTTGTGAGCAGTATTTTTATAATGAACCAGTGTAGCCTAAATCAGCTGAACGCTCGAGATTAAATGATTGTTTTCTTGTTTTTGCTCTGCATCTATGTACTAACACAATCCAGCCGATACAGTAGTGCAAAACAAGAGATGTCTGCGATCAGTTAATCACTAAATAATTTAATTTTTATTAGTTTGTGTCTGGACTTATCATTCTTATCCTAATTTATGTTTAGTGTGGTGTTGTGATTGTTGTTACAACATGAGTTTATGTACTACCCGCCACTGAAGCAAGTTTTTGATTGAGAGCGATGCATGGACGTCAGTCGTGTCTCAAAGTTTTGCAGTGAGGCTGACGTCATACTTTCTCCTTCAACTGAGTTTGGCATGCATGTCTTATACTACGGGCAGAAGAAATCGGCGGGTCTGGCGAACCCCTACTTCTCTACCGCGACTCCTATACCCCTCAGAACCTGCTTGGTGTATGGTCCTGTCCCAAATAACTTTTTCCTACATTGATACTTTTTCACTACAGGAAAACTAAGAAAATAAATAAAATAATAACGTGATTTATAGTAATTACAAATAGGGCCTACTTTCTTTACTCAATATTATCATTATAATATTTCGCAAGTTAAACCATTTCACAAATGTAATAAATTGTAATTTAAATCTAATATAAATGAAATATTTAGCATTACACAAATATTGTGTATTTATGTATTTTCAGAATGTTGTGTTGAAATAGTAAATACTAAATAAAGTTTATGCAGTATACTTACCAACTTTATTAATCACGACAAAATTAAAAATTGAAGTACAAAATATTAATGTACAGTATGTTTACTGATTGTGGAATTTGTAATATTATTATAACATGAACGAGTTTCGTAATGAAAGCACACTTACGAATGTCTTAGCTTAATAAAATAAATAACAATAAGTATGACACAAAAAAAATCGTTTTATAAATTGAGCACTCAGCACTATTCTGATTCTATGCGGTGAGTTTTATTCAGTCTTGTTTATGCGTCTGTATTATTGAAGTCCATCAACAATTCAATACAAGAAGTGTTGAAATAGCATATATTCAATGAAAAAAGTCGATAAAATAGTCGCAGTCACAGTTATATCTACTCAAGTTAATGTATTATTGACAAGTTATTAAATAATATTTCATTTTATAATCCTAATAATATTTTATTCCCAAACTTAATGTATTTTACATAATTATAACTAACACTGAAGTTCCTAAAAATTTAGCAGTAAAGAATATATGTAGTAGACTACAATATAATACTCCATTTGACAGAGATATAATTAGCATACCAATTAAGAAATTTACCTTATTCCGTGAACAATTTCTAAAAAAAAAAAAAAAAAATTAAATTAAATTAACAATGGTCTCCAACAATCTAAATAATGAAACAATTTTCCATTGTTAATGTCATAAATAAACAACTTAATATAGCATAAAATAAAATGTTACAATATCTAAAAAAAAATATTAATTTAAATGTAAAATTCCATATTATCTACATCTGTCCGTGTATTTTTTAAATAAATAAATGTAAAATTAGGCTCCATAGGATCATTGTTTTACTGCTATTCGTCTCCCTTTTGCACAAATTCTCTGGACCGATCGTAAAGAAGCGCCACTCGCCTTTGACAGTGACTGTCTGCATTGATGACAGGACATTTTTAATGCCCTCACAGTTCTTTCAAAACAGTGAAGTTGATAAACAACACCTTTAGTAAGGCTTCTGATATCAGGGCCCGATTGAGACATGATAGCGATTACAGTACTCGGATGATTAGTATCTGTTTAAAAATGCTGTTTATTATGAGATATATTGTACTTACAAACACAAAGTCGTCTAAGCACGATTTCTTAGGAATAATATTGTTGAATGCTGGAGAAGGAATGGATCGCGCATCGCGATTTGAAAACCGTCACTCGCATTACGTTTGTATAAAACCTGGTTCTGAACCTTGAGATTCGGATCTTAAGCAAACTCCCCCAAGTTGCCTTGAGACTGAAATACCACGATGAATTAAATTTGCAGAATATTGATGAGCTATCCAGGAGAGCTAGCGTATGCAGCCGCTAGTCTCCAAATCCAAATCCTCTTATATCCGGCCTCGGTCGGTATTAAAGTTAGGCAGGAAGATAGGGAGGCTGGCACGCTCACCACCCTCAGGTAGAAAGCCACCCTCTTTGTTTAAGGCAGATATGGACATACGAAGTTATGCGCCGTACTACTCTGATTGCTGCAACACGCATCACCTGTTAACGTCATTCGCAGTGGTGGATCACATGAAGTAATTTTATAGTAATAAGAAAGACACTCTTTCAGCTTTCCCAATAACGGGACTGCCATTGGACAAAGCATAACAAACACACAGAGTGAAAAAGAAACAGACCACAAAAGAGAATTGTGGGGAACGAACAAAAAAGAGAAATTAAGTACAGGAAAAATAATAGCATATATATAACTAAGGAGCGGATTTTTGTGTGCTAAAAATTTTAATATATTTATTTTTTATGTGTTAAAAAGTAAGAAAATATTTGCTGAAAACAAAAAAAATATTTATTTTAAGTATGACAAAAATACCTTACTCGGCTTGGAAAAAAAAAATGTTACTAGGTACTCACCAACCACACTTGAGTGCTAGTAGTTGGCCGAGAATTGCAGTGAACAACAAAGGTCATCTCCAAATTCTCCATCACAAATGCATGCCGATTATCTCTGAACAACGACTTATATTGTGAAAACGATCTTTCCACATCACAGGACGTCAGACTGCATATTTAAAGAGAGGAATGTCACAAACACAAACACCGTGAGTTTCACCTACAGGCACACCGTCCAATCCTTGAACAACTTTACACATTTTTTTATATCCACTGTTTTTCCCAAACACATTCTGGAATTTGTCCCTTAGTACTTGTGCTTCTGAACCTGGTAGCGAGTCTAGTTTAATTTCCACGGCACGCATCTCCCTGTTTCAGACAACAGGTTTTTGGATGTTTCGAGTTTTTTTATGGTGTCACACAAAAAGCTTAGATTTGCTAATAGGAAAGCCAAATCGTTTTTTAAACAACCATCTTTCAGTATATCTTGAAGGATATCGATTGACGAAGCCGATAACAGGGAATCACAACAAGATATATTGCCTTACTTGATAGACATGAGCGAGAGGCGAGAGATTTGTTTAAATTAAATAATGTTCATACCCGAGCTCTTATCTGTTGTGTTTCACAAACAAAGCGTGGAATGAAATAATCTTCAGCAACAATAAACATTCCTAATTATGTGTTGCAAGATCTCTCTTCCTTGACCACGTTAATTTATTATCTAATAATAACACTGATATGCTGCCTAGCAGTTCTCAGAACTTGTGGCGATACTATTACGAAAATGGATCACGGATGCACCACACAGCGCTTAGAAACAAGAATTCTTAAAAAGATAACATACTTCTGAGTGACATAATTGATTTAGTTTTAAAATGTTTAAAAGTTCTTGTAAAAATTATTTAAGTTAAAAAACTCCAAGATTTATGTGTTTATAATAGATTTCCTGAAAATATGTATTTACATAATTTTTTTGTGAAAATATGTTTTTTATATGAAATAAAATTCGGGTTTTAAACTTGAAACTTCATGTTCGGAATTTTTAACTTTGTTAATTTTGTTTTATCACACGCAAAAATAATATTTAATCACATAGAAATCCGCTCCTTACATATAACAGACCTAAACATAGTAAACAAACAGACTAAACGTTCAAACAAAAGTTCTTCCTTTTTAGGAAACAAAGTACAGGTGGTATTTTAAAATGGCAAATGATCCTCTGATAGCAGTAAAGGAAACATCACGAATGAAGTCGTTGTTAAGCTGGAACTTCTTGCAGAAAGTGACAAAGAGGCGAGGTATTGTGCCCCTAGCGACAACCATTAGCCCAACTACTTCAGTGGAGGTGAGGTGATATTTATCCAAATAGAATGGAACTGTGGGCTCATAAATTCTGCATTTTTCTGCGTGGACGTCAGCGGGCTGTTGTTCCTGTGCCTCGAACCTGACTGTCGGGTCGATAATGCAGGCGGATGTAGAGCCTGGTGGAATGGCAAGCATGTCAATTCGCCGACAGGATCCCTCTTGAGAGATGCCATGGACTTCTTCGTGCACAGTGAGACCTTTCTTCCTCAAGGCTTCGGCAATCATGGACCTGATTCTGTGATGTCTAGAGTTCCGCAGTGTCTCGCTGAAAGGACAGGCACCCAAAACGTGGCCAAGAGTTTCAATCTCACTGACGCAACGACGACAGTGGTTTCCGTCTCGGGACCTTCCTGGTATAGCACGCAGCGGACAAACATTAGCTGTCATTTTAAGAGCTAGTCTCCATTCACTGCTAGTGAGGCGATCAGGTTGTCGGATCCACTTATTGGCGGGAGTGAACTCCTTATAGAGGATGACGCCTTTCCCTTTCTGATTTAAAGAGCGCCAAGATTGAAATGCTCGTTCCCTGAGCTTTTGTCTCAATTTTTTCACTTAAAGTGCATTAGACTAGATATTTTGAGGAATGGATAGTCTAAGCATATGGCTGTTGTTTATGAGTGAAGAAACTTTGCTATTTTTTTTACTTGGTTATTTAATGACGCTGTAATGAGGCCGAGGATTCGTCATAGATTACCTGACATTTGCCTTACGGTTAGGGAAAACCTCGGAAAAAACCCAACCAGGTAATCAGCCCAAGCGGGAATCGAACCCGCGTCCGAGCGCAACTTCGGATCGTCAAGCAAGCGCCTTAACCGACCGAGCTACGCCGATGACAACTTTGCTATTACTCTTCAACTTTTGAAGCTATCAATTTACAATTTTACAGGCTATGTACAGATAGCTACAGAATTAAAATTTGTTGATGGGAGTCCACCTTTATGTAGGCAACAATTTCGCACAACTGTCCATGAATAGCATATACAGTATACAGAGACTCGTGTTTACTGCACATGCGCAATGTGTTGCAAGTGAAACATTTAAGTTATATAGTCCGGATCAGCTTACTTCATACCCCAAGGGTGAAACCTGATCATTATTCCCCCATTACTACATAAGCTAGTGAATTATAGTGATTTTCTAGTTTGCGGCTTGAATTTTCTTTTGCCAACTTCGTCTCGAATTTCGGTACTGATAAATACAACTAGTAGTGATTTTATAACTGTTATGTTGGTAGCAGTGACACAAGTTGTCGGTAGTTTAAATTCTGAAAATACTAACTGTTCTAGATTTCTGAGCCGATTACTGGAGGCTAGTGAAATTTGAACATACCTACTAATAATTAATATCAGTATTAGAATAACTTTTCTCGGGTTCTCAGCCAGGTGAGTTGGAGATTAGCTTCCAAGCTTTCGACGGCTATCTCTGCCATCTTCTTCCAGAGCTAGCCGTCGAAAGCTTGGAAGCTAATCTCCAACTCACCTGGCTGGGAACCCGAGAAGAGTTATTCTACATCGAACGCCGGGAAAGCCTAAAGTCATACAATATCAGTATTAATATTAGTACATAATAGTTATTGTATCTGTTGCATTGTGTTGTGGTTACAATTCAAGATTTTAGTCAGGTAGGCTAAATGTAAATGATATATAACATACTTCAGTGATACATGCCCTTGGGTAATCCATAGAAATACCATTTCACATTTTAATTGATTTCTTTCGTGTTTAGAGTTTTATTACAATAATGGAGTAAATTTTCTTAAGCATATATTTCAAAGTGGCATTCATTTTCTAAATTCGTACTAATCATTTCACAAGATCAAAATACATTTTTAGGTTAAGTCTCGTGAATCGTAAACTGTTTAATCAAAGCAATAAATTTCATGTTGTCAGACAAAATATACTTTAATATTATATAATACACTAATCTACTAACTACTAAAATAATGTGCGAGAGGTCAAGAAGGAAAATAATACTCTTTCACAAATTATTGAATCATTTAGAAAACACCTTCTCAACATAAGGATGAGATGTGGTAAATAAGCAAGACATCGTTATTGTTAATACTATATTATTATTATTATTCTTATTATTATTATTATTATTATTATTATTATTATTATTATTATTATTATTATTATTATTATTATTCGAAAACTTCTTGGCCGCCGTGGTCGATCAGTAATATTGATCATTCACATATCATCACTCATAAGTTCTTCTAAAACATCTGCAATATGCACGTGTATTGCGGGATCCGCCATCTTGCACTGTTGAGCCTAGAACTGCAGTTTAAACGGCAGAGAACTGTCGATCAATTTAAGCTTAAGTTAACTCAAGATTAACTGGTAGTTAAGGTTTATAATACGAATCAAAACGAAAAACTTCTGTTTAAAGTGAACGTAAGGTTTAAACGGTGTTTATAATGCCGACCTTTAAAGTTGTTTTTTTAAACTACGACAATACTCTTGTTATTGCATACTGTAATTTAGCTTGAAATGTTATTTTCATTCATATTTTCAAGTGAGCGGTGTTTTTGTACCTCTCTGTAATTTGTGTTACGTAACATTTTCGTACTGTTAATATTCAGATCGATTCCCGTCCACGATGAGGGAACTGGGGAACTATCCTGAACTGGATGATGCAGCAGTGTACTAAGATAACTTACTTACTCTGATTATCATCCGCATCGTTACTGTAGCTTTGTAACCCAATCACAAAGAGGAATCAGCCGATTGGTGAAAGACAAGGAACGCTTTGTCTCCTGATTATGTTTCAGAACCAGAAGTGCCTTGTAGTTTTCAGCAACCTTACTTCACTTGAAACCAACATCTGAAAGCGGGTTGCTAAGCAACGTCGTGTTTATCTTTTTTCTTACTCGTTATACGTACCTAGTATGGAAATTCTATCTACTGGATATTTTATACCTTTTCGGTCTTACTTTGTTTACCAGTGATAAGGGTTGTTCTTCATTTTAAGTTAGGCATATTCAACCTAATAAAAAAATTACAGTTCGCTGTTTAAAATTGGCTGTAAGTACATATTAAAAGACTGGGAATACAAAGATTCCGTAACTGCTTTTGTGAAAATAGATTGAAGAGAATGAGGATGCTAACGTGTCGTATACATAACATCTGTGGCGCAACAGCCCATGAAGGGCCAAGGTGACCAGATGACTGCTAGCCTCACGTCAACAACATGGCTGAATATATAATAGGATGCGAAACTGCTGTCAGCACCATCTGACGGAAGGGGATTCAAATAAGATGATCAGCGCCCGACGTCGTGGGTGGTGAACATTAGAACTACGTGTTGGGTAGATTACCCAGAGTTCTCTATTTATCCGTTCGTTCGAGACGAACAGACGATGCTCGAGAAGACAAGATGGCAGCCAAAACTTGCTAATGAGTGGACATAAGTGATACTATGTGTGTGTGTATAAGCAGTGTATGTTAAACAGTGATGTTTATGGACGTTGTAAAAATAGTGTTGTTGAATGTATTGTAAAGTACTAGTAATATAGTAAATTGAACTATCTAAGCAGTGTTTGCAGACTTTTCCATTGGGCTGTAAACTAAATACCCAAAGAATACAATCCCAATTATCTAACATTTTGCTTTATTTCGTGTCTCTGTTTGGTTATATTTTAATTTTGTAGTGTAAAATAAATCGTCTCTTTTATCTTCCTGTTGGCTCCAGTAAGAATTTTCAGTGGAAAATGCTATGAGGAATAAAAATGTTGTTGTTGTTTTCTAATGCCACGCGTTTGACAATAAAGTCATTTGACCTCTTGCACTCCAATATTTTTCAAAGATATTATCCTGGCCAGCCACTGAAGCACAGATTTTGAGGTGTTCCGAATCCATTTCTTGGTTTGAGTTGCACAATGGGCAGTTAGGGGACTGATATATTCCAATTCTATGCAGGTGTTTGGCCGAACAATCATGGCCTGTTGTCAATATAAATGCAGCTACAGACGATTTTCGTGGTAAATCGGGAATTAACTGTGGATTATGATGCAGAGAGTTCCATTTTTTCCCTTGAGATTGTGTTATCAAGTTTTGTTTGTTGAAGTCTAAGTATGTAGATTTAATAAATCTTTTCACAGAGTGATACGTAGATTTAGTAACAGGTCTGTAAGTAGCAGTGCTGCCCTTCTTCGCTAGTGCATCCGCATTCTCGTTTCCCAGGATTCCACAATGGGATGGTATCCATTGGAATACAATTCTTTTATTGAGTGATATTAATTGAGAGAGCATTTTAGTTATTTATGCTGTTTGAGATGAAGATGTGTGTTTAGAGACTATTGATAGAATAGCTGCTTTGGAGTCTGACAATATAACTGCATTCTTAAATTTATTGATGTGGCATGGAAGATTCCTGAGACTTGAATAAAAATGTAAATCTTTTAATTTAAGTTGGGTTAGTTGAGAATATCGATGAGGGTGGGAGAGAAGGAATATTTTCTGCATAGTTTAACACTTTCGTCACCAGGTGCGCTTCGAAATGCATGGAGTAATTAGTTATTGTTTTCGCTACTTGGTGCGATGCTAGATGTGATAAGTTCTCCACCGTCCAACAGATGACAGCAGGATCAGTTTCTACACTAGCGCCTCTAGCATGTGTTACGGGAAACTCAGTAAGTTTCGCATCCTATTATACAGGGACATCATTTTATTTTTACTAACATTTTTAATATTAACTCGGCTATACCTTTGGATCAACCCCTTCCGCGACTGGAGTTCGATGATACTGGCGTAATGTACAAACAAATCACTTTACTATGTATAGGAGGGAAGAAAAGTAGTTCATCCGTTTACGTAAACTAGGAAATATCGCGATTTTGAGTTTGATAATTTTCATTAGGTTTTTGTTTAATCAAAATACAGTACAGTTTAACAATGAAGGTTTTTACTCACGAACTGAGCTGTCCATGTGGATGTATTCATTATGCAGTGTATATTATACTGTCTACAGCACATTAGCGTACAATATAGAGAATGAAGTTAAATTGAAAAATAATCATAATATGGATATTTAAACACATTTTTGAAAATGGTAGCCGTTCATTTCGAGACAGGCTTCAGTTCTAATGTGTGTAATTCCAATTACCAGTTTTGTCCTTCGTACTAGTAACTCATGTTAAAATAATTCTGTACCTACTCTATAAAAGAGTACCTTAAGCACTGTAAATTCAATCTTCACTTCCGCCCGATCCGAAAAGATAAAATTACTCAATTACTCAGACATACTATCTACTGTCCGTCCAAGTGGTTATGTCGTAGGGTCGTAGAAAGGCGGGAAATCACGTGACAGTCAATTATTTAACGAGGCCCTTTTACTTAAGTTATTTTAAACAGTTGTATAATATGACGTAGACGTCCAATTCCTAACAGAAATTAATGTTCTCACAAAAGAGCTAAGACAGCCCAGCCACTAGCTGGCGAATAAAAGCTGGTGGGGAAACCGGGATACGACGTAAGGAAATGGACGTCAGTACCTGTGCGAAATATTTAAAGCTCTTTCGTCACTGGAAAACGCGAGCATATTTTTGGAACGACTGTTTATATGACCGTAAGGCTACTATAATTGTATATGCGGTCTTGGATCTGTGTGGAGGACGGTTGAGCTTCATTAGTAGAAGGGGTGGGAGTGAAGTACATTAAAAAACACAGGTACAGTAAAAATTGAAGTAAAAATAAAATGATATACATTTAAATTTAAACTCATTTATTTAAATTTAAATGTACAGAATAAAGAATATAATTACAAACAAACAAACAAAATAAATAGAAATAAAATAATACAAACAATATAAAAAAGGAGATACAGTAGTAATAACAAAATTTGAGACCGAATGAGCAGCGCTCGTGTTCGGTCGCAGTTCAGATATAATATTAATAGGCCTATAAGACAATATAAAATAAAATAAAATAGGAAATAGAATTAAAATTACAGTTACAGAAATTATATAATACAATATTAATATAAGAGAAATATAGAAAATAATAATAATAATAATAATAATAATAATAATAATAATAATAATAATAATAATAAATAAGTAAAATAAAATAGGAACTAAAATTTAAGTTTTTAAATTACAGCGGCAATGGAATTATATAATATAATATTAACACTAGAGAAAAATAATATCGCACTTGAAAAGTAGGACTATATATATTTCAAAATTATAGAATACAAACATAATATAGGTTGATTAATTCATACACATAGGCTATAAATTTATTTAATCAAATTGAAGATATTAACACGTTTCTAATTGTCTTGTTATATGCTAGTGGGTTACATGTTAGAAGTTCTGGGTGTAATTTAGTTAAAGCATTGTATAACCGAGGGCCAAAATTAATGCTATGCTTTAGACCAGCAGATGTGAGACATTTAGGTTCTACAAATGTTGAATTAATATTTCGTCTTGTGTCATGATTATGTGTCTGTAATACAAACTTATTACGATTTTTATGATAAAATTTTAACAGCGTATACTTATTAATTTGTTCAATATTAAGTACATTAAATTCAGAATAAATTAATTTAGTTGGATAATCGAAACGTTTCTTCAAACAAATTTTAATTATTCGTTTTTGTAGTAAATTTAACGGACTAAGATTAATTTTTGTACTTTCACCCCAAACAATTATACCATATTGAATGATAGACTGAATAATGGCCAAATAAACATTTCGGGACATTGATGTCCCTGTATATTTATGCATGTTAACAACTCCATACTAACTTCATCACAGAATTTTAATAAAGTGTACCCATGGTTTTTGCTCTTGTAAGACTGCCTTTAAATGTATAATGACCCTTTGCTTGTATTGAATATACTACACTTGAAGAATTCAAGGACCTTTGGAATTGAATTGTGCTACTGTTTTCAATCTTACTACAATCTCAGACTGCAAGTCCTATTGAATGTAAGTCTGTTGTGTGGAATACTTGGTTGAGAAGATTTCCATTGGTTCTGTACGGCAGACGGCGCATGACTATTTCCCACAGGTCGTCAGACAGGTGGCAAGTCATTCCGTGTCATTCTTATGACGACCTTTGTGGGATGGTGGTTCATCATCTTGCACAGTCGACGAGGGGAGGGCAGAGGGAAATGCTCGAGGGAAGGAAAAAGAGAACAAAAAATGGATATGGGAAAGGAATACGAGGGAAGACGAGTAAGCGGAAGAGAGTAGCATCTGAGAACAAACAGGTCCTCGCGCTGTAAGAAACAATAGGAGAAGGGGAGTTGAATTCCGGAAGTTGTGAGGCTGTCTTCAACTCGTGCCATTTCGTGGCTTTTTTCTTGCTTCCCGAATCCTTTGGTGTGCTAGACATTTTATAATTATTGTATTATTAGATAATATAATAATAATAGTAATAAAATAAAAATATACAGATAACTTTACCGTATCAAATAAGTAATTAGGTGATTAGACCTCGAATTTTAGGTTTTATGTCTATTATTTTCTGAAGGAATAAATAATAATAATAATAATAATAATAATAATAATAATAATAATAATAATAATAACACTTTATTGGCAGAACAAAGATACATATTGATTTTCTTTATAAGAACTCTCTTTTGGAAGTAAATCTCGAAAAGACAAATTATATGATTATGTCTCGTGACGAGAATATTGTACGATATGGAAATATAAAAATTGGAAATTTATCTTTTGAAGAGGTGGAAAAATTCAAATACCTGGGAGCAACGGTAACAAATATAAATGATACTCGGGAGGAAATTAAACACAGAATAAATGTGGGAAATGCCTGTTATTATTCGGTTGAGAAGCTTTTATCATCCAGTCTCCTCTCAAAAAATCTGAAAGTTAGAATTTATAAAACAGTTATGTTACCGGCTGTTCTTTATGGTTGTGAAACTTGGACTCTCACTTTGAGAGAGGAACATAGGTTAAGGGTGTTTGAGAATAAGGTGCTTAGGAAAATATTTGGGGCTAAGAGGGATGAAGTTACAGGAGAATGGAGAAAGTTACACAACGCAGAACTGCACGCATTGTATTCTTCACCTGACATAATTAGGAACATTAAATCCAAACGTTTGAGATGGGCATGGCACGTGGCACGTATGGACGAATCTAGAAATGCGTATAGAGTGTTAGTTGGGAGGCCTGAGGGAAAAAGACGTTTAGGGAGGCCGAGACGTAGATTGGAAGATAATATTAAAATGGATTTGAGAGAGGTTGGATATGATGATAGAGACTGGATTAATCTTGCTTAGAATAGGGACCAATGGCGGGCTTATGTGAGGACGACAATGAACCTCCGGGTTCCTTAAAAGCCAGTAAGAAAGTAAGTAAGTAATAATAATAATAATAATAATAATAATAATATTGTATACAGATAACTTTACCGTATCAAATACGTAATTAGGTATTGATTAGACCTCGGATTTTTTATTTTATGCCAATTTTTTCCTGAAGGAATAAATAAAAACCAATGATGTAGGTATACGTTTTATGAAAAGTTATACCATCTGGCAGAGTTTAACTGTGCCTAAAAATGCCTATTTTACTCATTGACACCTATTTACTGTTTTATAGCCTAAAATTGCCTAAATTAAATATTTACGGAGATCTTCGGAATTTTTAATTTCTCGGAAAAATACGAAGTTGCAATCTCAGAATTTTTTTATTATTTATGAAAATATTTTTTAAACAAAAACAAATGCCTGACATATGAAGTGTGTTAAAAAATATCGAATCTTGATCGACAAAAAATTCAACTATTAAGGAAGCAGACGCTAAAGTGAAAAGTACAACAGGAGAGTTAGTGACAAGGTTGGCAATCTTACAGTTCAAGTGAATATTTTGACTTAGAAATGTCACAGTTGTTTTGAAACTGGAAAAATGAAAGATGTTAACTAATCTGTAACATCCGTGACATGGAAGAAACAGCTACAAAATATTTACCGATTATGTTTTTGTGAACTAATTGGATGCCATGAGATTTGCATAGCTTTCACATGGACAGTATGAGGATGAATCTCTTTTTGCCTGAGGCAGAGACCTGAGTTTTACACTTTTTGTTAATAAGGGGTAAAGTGAGTTTACAACATCCGGACGGAACCTTTTCTTAATTTTTCCTGCAATAATAATAAATTTTATTCAAACAATTTTTTATTCTGTAAAATTATATTGATCTTCTAAATTGATTGTAATGATAAAAGTTTGAAAATAGTAAAAATGTAACACCCGTGACAACTGAAATCTGAGAGTTCTTCTAATATCTTGGAGTTTTTTGTTATTATTATTATTATTATTATTATTATTATTATTACAATTAATATTTAATGATATTGCTCTATTTTTCCCTACCCAGCTCCCTCAAAAACTGTCGAACGATATTGAAATTTAAAAGTAAATTATTCAAACACGTGACCGGTACTAATCCACATAACTCCTAGATTCAGATTTAATTTTCCCGTTCCTTTATCCTATCATGATTGTTGTATGTACTTTCATCATTGAAATTATAAATCTTCCTTGTAATCCTAGAAATTGTTAGTACATATTTTACTAATTTTTCTGAAAATATTTCCTTTCTTCCTCATTCATGTTTAATTCTCCTTTGTGTCTATATATAATTTTCCTCAGTGTTGTATAGTTTTAATTCTTGTAACTTGTAATTCTTCTAATTTGCAATATTTGCTCACTTACCACTTGCATATTCATTGACTGTAACTTCTAAGTCTTATATTATTTTGTAATTTATTATTTAGTATGTTTGCATTATTTTATTCAACTTTTACTTGTATGACTATACCATTTTTTTGTATTCTTTAAATATTAGTCTGTAATCATTAACTTTTACAGGAGCATCATTTTATTTTTACTTCAATTTTTATTGTACCTGAGCTTTTTAACGTACTTCACCCCGACCCCTTCTACTAATGAAGTTCCAACTGTCCTCCATACAGAACCAAGGCCCCATATAGTAAGCAGTACTGAGTTAGTGAGTATAGTACGTTCCAGATATATGTTCACGTTTTCCAGTAACGAAAGAGCTTTCAATATTGAATCATATTTTCGCACAGGTACTGTCGTCCGTTTGCCTACCATCGCATCCCGATTTCCCTCACCTGCTTCTGCTCGCCCCTCTATAAAGGCTAGTGGCTGGGCTGTCTTAGCTCTTTTCTGGAAACATTAATTTCTGTTAGGAATTGGACGTCTACGTAATATTATACAACTGTTTAAAATAACTTAAATGAAAGGGCCTCGTTAAGTAATTAACTGTCGCGTGATTTTCCCGCCTTTCTACGCCCTTGCGACAAAACCACTTGGACGGACAGTAGATAGTATGTCTGAGTAATTTTATCTTTTCGGATCGGGCAGAAGTGAAGATTGAATTTACAGTACGTAAGGTACTCTTTTATAGAGTAGGTACAGAATTATTTCAACATGAGTTACTAGTACGAAGTACGAACCTGGTAATTGGAATTGTATGCAATAGTCTATAGTGCGATAATATGCAGAAAAGAACTGAAGCCTATATCGAAATGAGCGGCCACCATTTTCAAAAATGTGTTTAAATATCCATTTTATGATTATTTTTCAATTTAACTTCATTCTCTATATTGTACGCTAATGTGTGTAGACAGTATAATATACACTGCATAATGAATATGTCCACATGGATAGCTCAGTTCATGAATGAAACACTTATTGTTAATACTGTACTGTATTTTGATTAAATAAAAACCTAATGAAAATTATCAAACTCAAAATTGCGATATTTCCTAGTTTACGTAAATGGATGAACTACTTTTCTTCCCTCCTATACCTAGTAAAGTGATTTGTTTGTGTTTTACGCCAGTACCCTCGAACTACAGTCGTGGAAGGGTGTAGCAAACGGTGTTTTCGGTTCTCAATCGTTAATCCAAAGGTATAGCCAGGTTAACATTAAAAATGTTAGTAAAAATAAAATGATGTCCCTGTATTACTGCAAATTGTATCAGTTTCTTTTGTTTCTGGCTAAGTGGAAGAAAAGGCCTGATGAACTAACTTCGCCAGAATAATTTTTTATTATTATTATTATTATTATTATTATTATTATTATTATTGTTATTATTATTATTATTATTGTTATTGTTATCGTGTGACGTCATACCTGTAATCATAGATAGTAATGTTACACAGTACAGTGTGCACTATTCAGTGAATCAATCATTAACACTGGCGGAGCTGTCATTTGTTTAAAAGTGGAATATTTATACTAGTAACGACCGATCGGCAAGGCGGTTGTAATCCCCCAATTTTAATCAACTTGGTCCCGGTGCTCAACAGATTCCAATTATAAGCACATTTAAATTTGATCTGTAAGACAGATTTCAGTAGCCAATGAGTGTCTCTCTTACCGTGCTTTGATGAATATTGAAAGGGAAAACCCCTGATTTAATTTAACAAGCATTTCTGCCTTAGACTTCGAGCAAAGAGATTAATCCAATGGATACGAATTTCGCTCTCAAAGAAGATTAAAATCGGTCGTCAATTTACTGATGGCAAATGTGCGGAGCGGCGGTGGCAAACCGAGAGAGGACGGCAAATACTGGCTGCGTGTATTCTACATATTCGCCAGCTCTACGGCTGGCTGTAGTTCCTCTCGCTTTCATACACAGCGACCTCGAACTTCAAAATGTCAAATATTTGCACTGGCCGTATCGTCAACCGTTGCTGTCCGTGCCGGAAACACGGGTTAGAGTCCCGACGAGAGTAATTAGAATTCCTGGAAGAAGGCAATGTACCAGTCGCCCCTTCGGACCTCAGAGCTGGACTGTGGACTCGCCATTCCCCGAAATCGGGTTCGATACCCCGCGTTAACTGAAGTGGTACTTGTGGAGGGTAAGTTTGGGGGATGAGGGCTTTTCCCGAAGATCTGCTCTCAACTTCGCAAATTCCATTCCACAGACACACTTCATTTCACTCCCATTTTATATCATATCTTTTCATCTCTTAAAAAAAAAAACAAACGTAGAACTGCAATTCTTGTGGATGTGATCACCTGTCGACAGGTTCATAGGTTTACTATGCTGCATATCTTTACTTAGAAGGGGTTGTTGACGAACAGAGCGCGGGACAAGGAGAATAAGAGGAATTCAGTGAGTACAAAGAGAATTCAATAGGGAGTTCAATGAGTACAAAGGGAATTCAATAGGGAGTTCAGTGAGTACAAAAGGAATTCAATGAGTACAAAGGGAATTCAATGAGTACAAAGGTAATTCAATGAGTACAAAGGGAATTCAATAGGGAGTTCAATGAGTACAAAGGGAATTCAATAGGGAATTCAATGAGTACAAAGGGAATTCAATAGGGAGTTCAATGAGTACAAAGGGAATTCAATAGGGAATTCAATGAGTACAAAGGGAATTCAATAGGGAGTTCAATGAGTACAAAGGGAATTCAATAGGGAGTTCAATGAGTACAAAGGGAATTCAATGAGTGCAAAGGGAATTCAATAGGGAGTTCAATGAGTACAAAGGGAATTCAATAGGGAGTTCAATGAGTACAAAAGGGAATTCAATAGGGAATTCAATGAGTACAAAGGGAATTCAATAGGGAGTTCAATGAGTACAAAGGGAATTCAATAGGGAGTTCAATGAGTACAAAGGCAATTCAATAGGGAGTTCAATGAGTACAAAGGAAATTCAAAGAGTACAAAGGGAATTCAATAGTGAGTTCAATGAGTACAAAGGGAATTCAATAGGGAGTTCAATGAGTACAAAGGGAATTCAATGAGTACAAAGGGAACTCAGTAGGGAGTTCAATGAGTACAAAGGGAATTCAATAGGGAGTTCAATGAGTACAAAGGGAATTCAATAGGGAGTTCAATGAGTACAAAGGGAATTCAATAGGGAGTTCAATGAGTACAAAGGGAATTCAATGAGTGCAAAGGGAATTCAATAGGGAGATCAATGAGTACAAAGGGAATTCAATGAGTACAAAGGAAATTCAATAGGGAATTCAGTGAGTACAAAGGGAATTGAAGGAGTACAAATGGAATTTAAAGAGTACAAAGGGAATTCAATAGGGAATTCAGTTACTACAAAGGAAATTCAATAGGAAAGTCAATGAATACAAAGGGAATTCAATGAATAGAAAAATAATTCAATAGGGAATTCAATGAGTACAAAGGGAATTCAATGAGTACGAAGGAAATTTAATAGGGAATTCAGGGAGTACAAAGGGAATTGAAGGAGTACAAAAGGAATTCAAAGACTACAAAGGGAATTCAATGAATACAAAGGAAATTCAATAGGGAAGTCAATGAATACAAAGGGAATTCAATGAATAGAAAAATAATTCAATAGGGAATTCAATGAGTACAAAGGGAATTCAATAGGGAATTCAGTGACTACAAAGGAAATTCAATAGGGAAGTCAATGAATACAAAGGGAATTCAATGAATAGAAAAATAATTCAATAGGGAATTCAATGAGTACAAAGGGAATTCAATGAGTACGAACGAAATTCAATAGGGAATTCAGGGAGTACAAAGGGAATTGAAGGAGTACAAAAGGAATTCAAAGACTACAAAGGGAATTCAATGAATACAAAGGAAATTTAATAGGGAAGTCAATGAATACAAAGGGAATTCAATGAATAGAAAAAGAATTCAATAGGGAATTCAATGAGTACAAAGGGAATTCAATAGGGAATTCAGTGACTACAAAGGAAATTCAATAGGGAAGTCAATGAATACAAAGGGAATTCAATGAAAAGAAAAATAATTCAATAGGGAATTCAATGAGTACAAAGGGAATTCAATGAGTACGAAGGAAATTCAATAGGGAATTCAGGGAGTACAAAGGGAATTGAAGGAGTACAAAAGGAATTCAAAGACTACAAAGGGAATTCAATGAATACAAAGGAAATTTAATAGGGAAGTCAATGAATACAAAGGGAATTCAATGAGTAGAAAAAGAATTCAATAGGGAATTCAATGAGTACAAAGGGAATTTAATAGGGAATTCAGTGAGTACAAAGGAAATTAAATAGGGATTTCAGTGAGTACAAAGGGAATTGAAGGAGTACAAAGGGAATTCAAAGAGTAAAAAGTTCATACAACGAAAAAAAAAGGGGAATACAAGGATTGAAAAGAGAATACAAGGAGGGAAAGCGGAATAGAAGAGCAAGGGGAATAAAATAAGAACAAGGAAATACAAGGAGAACAGTGGGGATAGAATGGGAACAGGAGGAATATAAAGAGAACAGGGGCAATGCAAGGACAGCAGGGGAATACAAGGAGAATACTAGCAGACCGCGGGTGTACCAGAACAGCAGATTTTTTTTCTGAGGAGGGATCCGAAAGCTTGTGCTGTATTTTTTTTCGTAAGTGCTGTAAGGGGGAATATACATATATTACGTATTTCCTCCTTTTTTTCACACTTCTTGCCAAGAGAATTACGGTTGCGATGTATTCAATATTGAACAGTGGTTGGATTTCCGATAACATTTCTGTAACATGAAAATATTTTAGTCTGGATCGCATTCTGAGAAATTCTATGAGGCAGTTCTTGTTCAGGGGGATGTGAAAAGTTATTAGGAAACATAAACGCAAATTGGAAATCCCCATGTTGAATAAGATCCCTGTAGAATACCAAGAATTCAACTGAATGCATTTATCTTTTGATATATTCCAACATAGTTTTGTTATAATGGTAGAGAGGGAGTAGTGGCGAATTGCCAGCAAGTATAGAATACTGTATGGAACTTGATAAACGGATATATCCAAGTTCCGCTTCCCAAAGATACACCAAAGATTTTTCTTTTTCTAAAGAGAGGGAGAAATAACGTTGACTTCTGTTTTGCTGGCCGGTTAACATATGTTACAATATAGTTGCAGTACATTGTCGAAATCTTATATATTTAAGTCAATGTGGCTGTGTATGTATGTACTCTATACAAATCTACACGCTTTGACCGATATTTGTCAAAGTTTCCATATTTAACCTTCATAACCAGGAGAAGAACATAGGCTACATTAAAATCGGACAAATGGACGTTAAATTAATTAAAAAGATAAAGAATAAAAATAAATACGATGAAACATTGATGTATAATATTAAAATGTAATTTTATACAGTCAATTGTTCTTTATTATTGTCTGTTGTATTCAACATCGACTTCTAAGAGGCCATGGAAAAATAACACATGAAATAAGATTGTTGATACATCATGAAAGCCAAAATCTAGAAAATCTACTCGTAGGTTGTGTGACTGTAGCCTGTGTATATTTCGTTTGGTTTTACTTAGTTTATAGTTTGATTTTCTATTATTTTATTCGTATTTCTGACGGTGTGGAAGAAGACCTAATGGTCTTAACTACGTTAGAATATAAATAAATAAATAAATAAATGAATGAATGAATGAATGAATGAATAAATGAATAAATAAATACAGACAGACAGATAAGTAAATAGATAGGTAAATAGGTAAATAGATAAATAGATAAGTAGATAAATAAATAAATAAACAAACAAAATGAATGAATGAATGAATGAATAAATAAATATTAAAAACAGTTGAACGTAAGGCACATGACGAAATATTTTCTTTTCGATGCCTGATCTACAAGTGGTTTAATTGAGTTAACCCTGGCAGGCATTTGGCTAAGACGTTTATTAATTCAAGTAGGGGAACATGGGGCAGGGCGGGGTAGTTAATCTTTGAATGTTTTTATTTGGTATCAAATAATGTAAATATATGGGTTTTATGACATATATGCTTTTATTACACTGTAAACAAGTAAAACAATATGTACTTCGAGTGAAATCCGGTCATTATAACCTTAAAATTAATTAGTATTTCGAAATGTATGTTTTGCCCCGTTCTGCCCCACGTATGGGGCAAAATGGGGTATCTATTTTTTTAATAATTAAATGGCAAAAGTGACAAAAATTATATACTGAAAGTGTGAATACTACAACATTTTACAAGTTTACTTGAGAAAAAGTCATTCGCAAAATACGCAAATGTGCGTGGCATCCTCGTCTTCACTGTCTAATCCTGCGCAACAATTGTGAGCCCATTTCACACATGATACGCATCTAATCCAACCTTCTTCTGACAAACAACAGAACGAACAACCCATTACAGGAGGTGAAATTTAATTAAATATGACGTGGGGCAGGACGTACTGCCCTGTTATGCCCCACCCCGTTTTGCCCCACAGCCACAATTTCTAAGTTATGAGGTATTGGCAGGAAAAATAACGCACGAAATTTAAGAAAGTTTCGGAATTAAAAGCCAGGTAAGCACTCTATAATATGACATTAAAATAGATTATCTAAATAAATCTCATTTCTACTTACGTGTGACAAGAGAACACTTTAAAGTTGGAAATGAATGATACAATATGATGCAGCAACCGAGTAACATACAACAGATGCAAGGAATGGCAGTAAGTGTTGTGTGATGATATATTTACATGAGTTGACGAAGTTCTAAAAAAAAATATTCGGTAGATTGCACTACTTGTTGGGAAGATAGAGGCTACACCCCGTCCTGCCCCATTTTCCCCTACGTGAACGCTATAGAAAGATTAATCTTTTAGGGATAAGGAAAGCTCAGTAAAGACAATTCGTTTTGGTTGTCTGTAGTTGGATTTCCGAGATTTCCGAAAAGCCTAACAACTAGTTTAATTAAAAATAGAAGCAGAAAGGAAAACACAGGCAACGACGGGTGATTTCAGCTAATTTACAATATAAAACGTACCAGAAACCAGGAATACAACAATAAAACACATATTTACATTGACTTGTTCATTCTTCCATACCATCGTCTCTTTTTGAAATGAAGCAGAATGTTATGCAAAATACTTGTTCGTTTTAACAGGTATTACAGTAATATTGCTATGCTTTACCTACTTCAATGATTGGCGCCTCTAATTTCTTACTCCTTTACTATTTTTGGGACTTTTTTAAAGACTTTTACAACTTCCTGGTCAAATTGATAACATCTCAATGATAAAAGAGAAGATTGTGAGCAACAGAAAAGTTCTAAAAGAGTAAAATATTAGCATCGAAAATGAATTTGAGTTAAAAGTGATGTGTAGGAGAAAAGAAGCAAGAACCTACGGACACTGCACGAGATTAATAAAGGACAAATTAAAAATAAATTACTGATTAGCTTTACAACTTCTTTATTGTGTTGTACAGTGTGTGTATAATAGACTGAGCTTCACTACCATGCTCAATTTCTAAG
Organism: Periplaneta americana; assembly: GCF_040183065.1. Lineage (NCBI taxonomy): Eukaryota > Metazoa > Arthropoda > Insecta > Blattodea > Blattidae > Periplaneta > Periplaneta americana. The sequence continues at coordinate 195,788,932 of NC_091121.1, forward strand.
AAACATTCCTTTCCTAATGAAACCTTTCATCCCTCTTGAGATCATTGCTAATTTGGTACTCACCCTAATATGGTCTTAAGCGCTCCTCCCTTTCCCGCATCATGTCTTAGAGGGGAAATGGCACACGTGCCACTTGAAGTCCTTGCCGTGCGCGCGTACTCAGGCATGCTTCAATTGACGTCTTGTTCTACATTTTCGTGAGTGATCTCTATAATCTCCTTTATATGAGTTCCGTGCAAGGACAATGATATAAACAGTGCTGCAGCATTTTCCATGGTGCGTGCGGTATAGCCTAATTGCAGGATTAAGGAGCTTAAGCTGTTTGCTTTGAGGTGACAGTTGAATTCTGGTGCCATTCATAACTTTTGTTCTGGGCTTTATGTGTCTTACGACTGAAGGATATGAAATGTTTACCTTTTTTCAGTCAGTTTTTAATACACTGACCGGCAAAAAAAAAACCCGATCATTTGAAAAAAAATACTAAAAGTAAAGTTTAAATGTAAATTATGAAGTAATCTCAGAAATAACATAACTGTTATCATACTAAATTAAAAAATTGCACTTTTATGAACTTTTGACACGTAAATTCACGCCTTTCACACCAATTTCGAGTCATTCATTCATTTATTTTATTCCATAGATCTTACATGAGCAATGAAGCTTTAAGATGTGCAACAAGTCAAAATTTTACAATATCACAATTACAATTTTTATAGTTTTACAATTTAGTAATTTTCTACAATTTTTACAAATTTCTACAATTTTTTACAATATTTTGGCGAGATGTAATGAGATGAGGTGAGGTCCGAGGATTCGCCGAAATATTACCCGGCATTTGCCTTTTGGTTGGGGAAAACTTCGGAAAAACCCAACCAGGTAATCAAATCAAAGGGGGGGTAACCAAATCAAAGGTGTTGATGCCAAGGACTCGCCATGGACCATCCGGCTTCAGACCCACGGCTGTGAAAAACCTCGGAAGAAACCAAAGACCAAAGGGGGATCCAACCCAAGCCCGAACGCAGCTCCGGATCAGCAGCCCAGCGAGTCTGCCGACTGAGCTACATCGATGGCTCTACTAATGACCGTCATATGTTCATAAATCTACACTTTTGTTGAAATTTTGTAAAATTGTTCATTTAACTTTCAGCTGAACATTTGTAATATTTTTAGACATTTTTCTGAGATCTGCCGATTTTGTACCTATAACAGCATGCTGGTAGAATATAATTCATTCAGCCACTACGTAGCTTGTTTCTTAAGATCAAAGATCATACCGTAGCATTCTTCTCCTTTAAGATTGGTTGTAAAGGAAAAAAACTCTGATTACTGCTTTAGAATGGGATTGGTAACAGCAGTTCTTTTTTTTTCATTCGAATTAATTTTCAATTTTAAGAAACGCCAGTTCATAGAAAAATACTTAAATTAAGCAACAAATGGACAGTGAAGTCATGAAATTGAATATGCTGTATATCAGCAAATATGCACAAATCTTTGCAAGAAATTTAATTTTAAAGCATTATTATTTTATTAATATTTATTTATTTAATCTGACAGGATTAAGGCCATAAGGCCTTCCCTTCCATCCTACCAGATAGCACATATAAATACAAAAAAGAAATACAGACGCTGATGAAAATAATACAAATTAAATTAAAACCCTGTAGAGGGTCAACAGAGTCAAAAGAACACTATAGAGCTCTCATCGAGCTAATACAAGAAAAAAAAAAAAAGAAAGAAAAACAGACATAGCAATGATGATAGTGATAACTGATAACAATAATAATAATAATAATAATAATAATAATAATAATAATAAAAGACAAAGTATATGATTATGTCTCGTGACCAGAATATTGTACGAAATGGAAATATAAAAATCGGAGATTTATCCTTCGAAGAGGTGGAAAAATTCAAATATCTTGGAGCAAAAATAAGAAATATAAATGACACTCGGGAGGAAATTAAACGCAGAATAAATATGGAAAATGCGTGTTATTATTCGGTTGAGAAGCTCTTATCATCCAGTCTGCTGTCCAAAAATCTGAAAGTTAGAATTTATAAAACAGTTATATTACAGGTTCTTCTGTATGGTTGTGAAATTTGGACTCTCACTCTGAGAGAGGAACATAGGTTAAGGGTGTTTGAGAATAAGGTGCTTAGGAAAATATTTGGGGCTAAGCGGGATGAAGTTACAGGAGAATGGAGAAAGTTACACAACACAGAACTGCACGCATTGTATTCTTCACCTGACATAATTAGGAACTTAAAATCCAGACGTTTGAGATGGGCAGGGCATGTAGCACGTATGGGCGAATCCAGAAATGCATATAGAGTGTTATAGACCGGAGGGAAAAAGACCTTTAGGGAGGCCGAGACGTAGATGGGAGGATAATATTAAAATGGATTTGAGGGAGGTGGGGTATGATGATAGAGACTGGATTAATCTTGCACAGGATAGGGACCGATGGCGGGCTTATGTGAGGGCGGCAATGAACCTTCGGGTTCCTTAAAAGACATTTGTAAGTAAGTAAGTATTATTATTATTATTATTATTATTATTATTATTATTATCATTATTATTATTACCCATTATTATTATTTTTCTATAAACATATATGTAGGCGTAATTTAAGATTTTATTCATTCAATTGATTCCTATAGGTATCTGTAAGTCCTCAATTTAATGTTCGACAGCATGATTTTTTTTATTTATAATTTTCTGCCCAAGGGTAGGTTCTTCACTGCAAACCCAGCATTCTACACTATTCCCTATTTTCCGCTTTCTTCTTAGTCTGCATATATCTTAACGTCGTCTAACATCTGTTACATTCTTCTACCCCGAACTTTTCTCCCTTTCACCGTTCTTTCCATTGCATCCTTCAGTAGATAGTTTCTTCTTAACCATTGTCCTACCCAATGTTTTTCTCTTCCTGATCAGTTTCAGCATCATTCTTTCTTCATCCACTCTTTCCAGCACAGCTTCATTTCTCATTTTGTCAGTCTAGTTCGCACGCTCCATTCTTCTCCATATCCACATTTCAAATTCTTCAGTCGTTTCTTTTCACTTCATCGTAATTAAAAAAATTCTGCCCCATACAAGTAACACTTCACACAAAATACTTCATTAACCTATTCCTTGGTTCTTTCTCCAGAGGTCCGCACAAGATGCTCCTTTTTCTATTAAAAGTTTCCTTTGCCATTGTCATTGCTATCCTACTTTTGACTTCCTGGCTGCAGCTCATGTTACTGCTTATAGTACACCCCAAGTATTTGAAGCTGTCGACTTGTTCTACTCCATCACTTCGAATTCACACGTTTGCCTTCTTTATTTTTCTACCTATAACTAAGCAATTGTATTCAATTAGAATTAGAGTCTGGCTGGGCGGAAGAGGAGGCCTACTGGCCTTAGCTCTGCCAGATTAAATAAATAAATAAATTATTAAATTATTATGATCTTCGTCTTGATTGCATTTACCTACATCCCAAAGTGCTCTCAGATATTTTCCTTCATATCTCATAGTATCATCTCTTCTTTTGTTAACGACGCCATATCATCAGCAAATCTTTATTCTTCTTTCTACTACTGCTATCACCCCTCCCATGTTCTGAAAAGAGTTCTTCACTAAATCATTAAAGTGAATATTGATCAGAGTGATGATCATTCTAATCTGCTGTAATTTGTGAAGATTGTTAATGAATCTCATTAGTAGGCTACATTTCTGAGTTATGGCTTGTAAATACATATAGAGTGAACCACAAGTAATAGCATTAAAGTAAAAGGGTTATTCTTTGAGATATTTCAAACAAAAAAGCTTAATACATTTGAAGACATTATTAAAAAAACAGCCCTTGTCAATTTTTAACGAAAATGAGTTAAGAGCACCATCACGTGGAGCCACATTTTTACCACAATCTGAAATGTGTTTAAAAGCCAAAAACGACTTGTGTCAGGCGCAGTAGCCATAAGAAAAAACACCGATTCTACAAAAACAGCTCATGTCATTCTGCTTTCGAACAAAAATTGCCCTTGTCAGCTGACATGGGTTGTTCTTTTGTTAAATGTTTTCAGCACTGAATTAATTAGGTACATTATGCATTATATAATAATTACTGGCGGTATTGTGTTAAATTGAATAAATATTTAAATGTTTCACATTGCAACAATGAATAGTCATTGAGCATTCCATTTTAATTTCTTGTACATCATGGATAGTAACGATGGAAATAGATTAAATTTTCAGAAAAAAAAACTTAAGAGCACAAAGGAAGATTTTATTAAGAAAATTAAAGCAGATGGAAAATAACATACTAATCACTTAGGGAAATATGTGGCAGCTTGTATTTTAAGGTGAGAATATGTTCAGATAGTAAATCGAAAGATATGCCTGTTTGTCGCAATGCATTTATGAGTTTGCATGGGATAACAAGAGGGCGTCTTCGTACTGTACAGACATCATTGCTGAACTATCACAAATCTTCTGACTCCAGAGATAAACACACTAATCGCCCCAAGGCGGTTCCAAGGAAAATTGAAACGCTGATTATGCATCATATTAGTTCATTCAAACTCTGGCAGTCCCATTACTGTATACGGAGAAATCCTCATAAATTGTACCTGCTATAAACACTTTCAGTTAAAGAAATGCGCATTATGTTTATGGAGTTACAGTATATCACATTCAAGTATCCTACCATACCTACTGGTATATTTTTACAGAAAAATTTAATATTTATTTCGGAGTACCTAGATCTGATACCTGAATCTTATGTGATACCTTAACCCAATAGATAGAAACTTGTGAAAGCAATGATGAAAAATGTCAAAGTCATGGACCAGAAACAAATACATCTTTCAAAGCAAAGGCTTTCTATGACATGAAACGATCATACAGACTAAGAGCTCGTAAAGTCATAGCTGCAGTATTGAGTTTCGATTACATACAGAATTTGCCTGTCCCATATCTAAGATCCAATGTAAACTACTCTTGTCAGCTTTGGCATTATTGTTTTTGAGTATAATTTGTGAAATGATGAGGTAACACTGTTTACCTATCATGAAACAGTTGTAAGAAGGGACAAAAAGAAGTCATTTCTTTGCTCTTTGGTCACCTAAAAGAAAGAAATGATCTAAAAAATGAGTTAATTATAATATTAGACGGCTGTCCAGGCCTAAATAAAAATTTTTGTATGGTGTACTTCTTGTACATGCTAGTACATTGTTTTCAAATGTTCAAACGAGTTACGCACTTGTTCACCATAAGGGGCCACTCATTTTTGTCAAACGATCAGGACTTTTCCTTGATTGCAAAGAAAAAACCAACTGCCTTTGTGCAAACTCCAAATCAGTGGGATGGTATAATAGCTAGCTGCAGAGTTCATCCAAAACCTTTTGAAGTGAAGAGGGTTCATACACCAGATTTTCTCAACATCATCATGGCTACAGTGGAGCCCTATTTTTCTCAGTCTTCTAGCTGAAGCAGCTGAGAATGTATAGGATTGACAGAGACTCCCCACATGTAGGAGTAAGGGACAGTTATTCGGGGCCATGGAGATCTGTGCATATGCGTAAAAGGGTACCAATACCTCAAGAACTACGTTTGCACCTCTTTACAATGGACCCTTGAAGATTAAGCAATAAAAAATGGAGGAACTGAAAAAAACTGTATGGACTATTGTCTCCAGAAAACCACCGGTTCTTTGAAAGTCTCCAACCTGTTTCAGAAACGGAAACTACCAATACACATGTTGTAGACATTGAAGAGTCTAATAAGAGCAGTGGAGAAGAAAGTTATTAATATGTGTTGTGATTTACTGCTAATTTACTGATATTACAATACAGTATTGACTGCTGAAGTAATAATATTACAATCTCCATTTGTATTCTTTAATACAAAAATAGCCCATGTCACACGCTCCCACATTCAGTAATTAATTATAGGTCTCTAATATGTAAAAACTTAAATGTGTTTATCATATATCTGATTCTTATATCCTGAAGAAAGAGTCTAACTTTTTTTATTTCGATGTTAAAAGTTACATGGACTGGGGGTTGTTTTTTTGTTTTCCTGAAAAATCGACATTTTTGACAAGGGCTGTTTTTGAAATAATGTCTTCAATTTTGATCGTTTTTCGAGATAAAAATTGTTTTATATGAAACACTTCTTAGCGTATTTTGGTGAAGTCTTTGATTTAATTCCCAATATGCTCAGTCATTTTAAGAGAGCAATGTGTTATGATAATAAATGATTGAAAGAAGTTTAGTTTTGTCCTTTAAATGTGCAGAAATTTGATCAGAACAAATGTAACATTGTAAAATTCATTTCCAGAACGAAAATTTACATTTGTTCTGATCAAATTTCTGCACAATTAAAGGAAAAGAGACTAAAATCCTTTCAGACATTTATTATCACAATACACTGCTTTTTTAAATTGACTGAGCATATTGGGGTTTAAATCATTGGCCTTCCTAAACACTCTATGAAATATTTCGTACAAAATTATTTTTTTTATCACTGATTAACGTTACAACTTCTTTACTGTATTAACGTCCAAGGAAATTACCTGGCTGAGTAGTTTCGAAGTGATGTTCTTCATTGTCTGAAGTCTAGTGAAGATCCTACGCTACCTCCTGCTTTCCTGTTGTGGTGGGGTGTGTTCATGATTGTGTCGAAAAGGGTGTGTGTTTTGAAATTCAGTTGAGTGTTCAGGATGTGCTGTGGGTGTGTTTCTGAATGTTTGTAAATTTCATATTGTTCTAGAGTGTCAAGTTTCTGGATTTTTCGCTGGATGTGTAGTATTTTCATGTCAGTGTCTATGTTGCTGTAGTTGTGATTGAAGTTTGCGATGTGTTCTACGTAGGTTGAATTGTTGTATGGTTTGGTTATGGCTATGTTATGTTCCTTGTAACGTCTTTGAAATGATCTTCTAGTCTGTCCATTGTAGAAGTCATTGCAACTGTTGCATTATAGTTTATATACACCTGTTAAGCTATGTTTATTTGTGTGTCTTGTCTGCGTGTTAAGATATTTTGTAATGTGTTCTGTGTTCTGTATGCAATGTTGTATTTTAGTTTATTTACAGTTATTATCTCTAAGGAAGCTAAATTGTATTAAACTTTTTTGTTTGAACTATCTCAAAGAATAACCCCCTGAAATTAATGACATTACATACGATTCAGCTTATATTTGTGCAAAGACAGACTTAATTGTTACGTAAAGGATATTTTGTGCGAGATCGTGCGTATTTGCTTGGTTTCCGCACAAAACCAATCCGCGGTAAGTCTAAAATTCCACATTCAGTATTCCCACCTAACACACATAACAATTTCCCTCTTCTTACCGCTTAAGTGACATATTGATTTTTACTGCTTTAGGCTTTTAACATATTATTTTTAGAGACGTTCAATATAGTAATAATTATAAATTGGAAACTTGCCACTGCAATTTCACCTAAATTCTACTGTTAATTATTGTTTTTAAATATTTGCAAAAATTAAGTAAACTCTACAACTCCACTAAAGTTACTGCATTCGTGATGCATGTAACATTAAGGAAGCCGTTTGTTTTAAGTTCGCATTTATAGACTGGGGGGGGGGGAAAAGACAGACGTATATCACGGCCTGCTGGAGTATAGTAAACACAGAAAACATTTTAAAGCAACAATGTTGAAGATAGATATTGTTTTGGTAATTTGCCGTCATTGAACAGAAACCAAGATGGAGATTTCATAGCAAATAATTAGAAATTCCTCTTTCAGGTATGTAATAAACGATCTTGGCACAAAATAATGTACGATACACGAGCGGTATGTTTTCTTTCAATTCTCGGAAATTAAAAAAGCTCAACTACGTTTCGCTTTTTCAAACTTTTCCTCGAACATGAAAACTTCAACATACCGCTCTTGTAACGCATATTACTATTTTACCGACTAATCATTAATAGTTAATAAACGCTAATAACTTGAGAACCAACAAAGCACACATAACACAAATTTGGTGCAGCATGTCCTCTGAGAAGTGCCTAAAAATGTAAAAATTTCATATTATAATTTTTAAACTCTAGAAGCTGAACTATACAGTCGTAACTATAATAATAATAATAATAATAATAATAATAATAATAAATTTAGCTTCTCTTATGAAAAGGTTGCCAGATTTGACAAAGCGTATTACATATAATTTGGAAACACACCTAAAAGGTAAAATGATACACATTAGAAACGGTTAGGGAATCAGATATGCAAAATGTCAGAAAAATTTATACCTAAGCGTTTGTGCTCATTTACAGTTAAGAAGGGGGGGGCGATATCATCAGATAGGTTAACATTTCTCCAGAACCGAAACTCTTGAACGTCGCTCGATTAATTGTTTCTGGCATGTGGTTACAGTGTGTTTTCTTATTTATTTCTGAGCATGCTCCTAACTACCAGTCATTAAACAGAGTGGAGGTTGATGCGGCCGAATGATTAAAATTCATATTTCGCCACAAAGTTTTACCGTTCCTAGCTTAATATTTCATAAAAATTCAACAAAGGCATTTTATGTTGAGAGAGCTGATGGACGTTGATGGAGTGCGTAGAGGTTGCTTCTAATGATTTGCGTCTCGCAGAGAGCAGCACTATCGCAGTAACCGAAGAACTAAGATGCGCTACAATAAAGACTTTCATCAATTACAGCGGCGGCTCTACAATAAGAACTGCAGAGCTGCAGAACCGCCATTTAAATGGACTTGAAAAAATTAAAAATGTAAAACGTGCTTTTATGTAATCTAGTTCATTGTTTAATTTATTTTGAAATTCATTCTCCTTCGCTTCGAGATTTTACTGTCTGTAGGAGCCTTGAAATGCTCGAGAATTTTAGCTGTAGTGTACTTTTCGGATCTGTGATCGGAAGTTCCTGGAGCTGAACGTAGGGTAATCGGCAGCAGAGAACTGGTTTTCTTCACCCTCCCATAAGACTGCATTAGAGCTGCAACCGAAGCAGCTCTCTCCGAATACACAAAAGAACCGCCAACACCCTCATCTCTTCATGACCTGCGTTAGAACACATATCAAATATCTTGAAGCAACAGTAACAAATATAAATGACACTCGGGAGGAAATTAAACGCAGAATAAATATGGAAAATGCGTGTTATTATTCGGTTGAGAAGCTCTTATCATCCAGTCTGCTGTCCAAAAATCTGAAAGTTAGAATTTATAAAACAGTTATATTACCGGTTGTTCTGTATGGTTGTGAAACTTGGACTCTCACTCTGAGAGAGGAACATAGGTTAAGGGTGTTTGAGAATAAGGTGCTTAGGAAAATATTTGGGGCTAAGCGGGATGAAGTTACAGGAGAATGGAGAAAGTTACACAACACAGAACTGCACGCATTGTATTCTTCACCTGACATAATTAGGAACATTAAATCCAGACGTTTGAGATGGGCAAGGCATGTAGCACGTATGGGCGAATCCAGAAATGCATATAGAGTGTTATAGACCGGAGGGAAAAAGACCTTTAGGGAGGCCAAGACGTAGATGGGAGGATAATATTAAAATGGATTTGAGGGAGGTGGGGTATGATGATAGGGACTGGATTAATCTTGCTCAGGATAGGGACCAATGGAGGGCTTATGTGAGGGCGGCACTGAACCTTCGGGTTCCTTAAAAGCCATTTGTAAGTAAGTAAGTTAGAACACATAGGCTTCTGGACTACTGTATATCATTACAGTTCCAGTGTGTTATACAGGGACATCATTTTATTTTTACTTCAATTTTTATTGTACCTGCGTTTCTAAATGTACTTGACTCTCACCTCTTTCACTAGTGTCCTTGCTAACGTCAGTCACACAAACTTACGGCCGCTGTTGCTAGCAGTGAAGTGAACAGTACAGAGTACAGTGTGTTTCAGAAATATGTTGCATTTTCTATAGAAGAAAGAGCTTACATTATTGAAGTTTATTTTCGCACAGGTATGGTGTGTAGCATAACTGAAATATCTGTGTGGACTGAGCGCAAGTGAAGATTAGAGTTACCGAAAGTACGGTACCCTATAATATGGTACAGAAGATGCTGTAGAGTAGTAGTAGGTTATTTTACGACGCTTTATCAACATCTTTGGTTATTTAGCGTCTGAATGAGATGAAGGTGATAATGCCGGTGAAATGAGGCCGGGGTCCATCACCGAAAGTTACCCAGCATTTGCTCATATTGGGTTGAGGGAAAACCCCGGAAAAAACCTCAACCAGGTAACTTGCCCCGACCGGGAATCGGACCCGGGCCACCTAATTTCACAGCCAGACGCGCTGAAAGATGCTGTAGAAGGTGCTAGAGAAAGGATGCAGCGAGGTCCTAATAAGTCGGTCAAGAAGTTAGCTGTAGAAATTGGGGTTTCTTACGGAAGTGCTCACAAAATTCTCAGGAATAAATTAGGTTAGTAATATGCTGAATAAAGTAGACATTACATAATGAATATAACCGGTCTGAAGACTTGAGTTTGTGAAAAAAAAATTGTTACTATTCTACTGTTTTTTGATAAAATACTGTAAAGTAATGACCAAACTGAAAATTGTAATACTATATTTCCCTGTAACATAAGTGGATACACTACTTTTCTCTCCTCCTATAGCTAGTAAAATGATTTGTTTACATATTGCACTAGCAACACCAAACTCCTGTAATGGAAGGGGGGTTACAGTGTTTCCGAGTATAGCCAGGTTAATGTTAAAAATGTTAGTAAAAATAAAGTGATGTCCCTGTAGTACTGTGGGTGGTGTGATGTGATTAGTCAGTGTGTCTAAGGAAATATTTTATATTAAAAATGAATGAAATGAAAACCTAATCGACGAACCCTTTTATTATTAATTTATTATTTATTTATTATTTATTATTAATTGTCAATATTGAGTGTAATTATTTACCACTGCCACCGGGTATATACTCATTTGCAGTGTGAATACATACACACACATACATACATACATACATACATACATAAATACATACATACATACATATATACATACAATTAAAAGAGAAATTGCACGTTAACCTAAGAAATTAGGACGTCCTACAGAAAATTTAAATATTGAAATTTCTGGAAAAAGTCGAGGAAATCATGTAGCCTACCAGACATTTTAATACCGAAATGTGTAATGGAAACGATTGGTTTTTTGCTGTGCTCATGAAAACGCTTTCTCCCCACTCGTGCATTCTGTTTAGAGGAGAAAATACATGGACAAACACCGGAGTGAAGGATTCAGTTAATTTGACTTAAAAAAACTAGAAAAGCATGTGGGGCACATCTCCACTACGTCACTAGTTGTACCAGGTGGGAGAGGTGTAGCGCACGGATGGTTGGAGTACAATTTCAGGTGCACAGTCAAATTCGAGAAGGGGCTGTAATTACAGAAGCGTGCAAATTAATCCGAACACGACATATTTTTACATTTTCTGTCATTGCTGACCTCACAGCTGCTCATACCGCTTTAAGTGACATCTGTAGTACGTGTAATTCCATTGTTGAAGGTCTGTCATTTTTTTTATAATATGTGACTTTTGCCTACCGTTTTGTACTTAAAAGCATTTCAGTTGTGTTGAAGACTTAATACTGCAATCTAGTGTACATTCTGTCGTCTTCACAAATGGATACAACTCCACGAAAACGGTCTAAAATTATAACATTAGCAGAGCATTCTTCTATGACACAGAGGCAAATTGCTGCAGAATGTCACATCGGTTTGGCTACTGTTAATTCGATCATAAAACGATACAGGGAGACTGGATCCATCACACCCCAGAAAAAAGGAAACTGTGGCCGGAAAAGGAAGACTTCACCTGCAGATGATCGTTTAATTGTCAGGAAAAGTAAATTAAATCCTAGACTAACTGCTGTCGACTTAACCCGCGAGTTAATGGCTACCACTGGGGCGAATATTCACGTCACAACAGTGCGGCGTAGGCTTTTGGTAGCTGGACGAAGGGCTCGTAAGCCTATTAAGAAGGAACTGCTAACCCCTGCTATGTGCAAAAAACGCTTAATGTGGGCAAAATTACATCAACACTGGACAGTGAATGACTGGAAGAATGTACTTTTTTCCGATGAGTCTCATTTCGAGGTCCACGGCCACCGTGTTTCTTACGTACGGAAAGGATCCGAAAAAGTATCAGCAGCTCATCTCCAACAAGCACCGAAATACCACCCTAAAATAATGTTTTGGGGTTGTTTTACACATGAAGGGCCTGGAGCATTAATACCTATCAAAGTAATGATGAATTCTGACAAATATATTCACTTACTTGAAACTAGAATCGTACCCCAGCTGCAAAAATCATTTCCGGATGGCAGAGGTGTGTTCCAACAAGACCTGACACCATGCCATACGTCTCGAAAAACTACAGAATTCTTCAACAAGAAGATTTTTCAGGTACTCCCCTGGCCAGGCAAATCACCCGACATCAACCCCATTGAGAACTTATGGTCAATTTGCAAAAGAAGAATGCAAAAAATGGATTGTTCTACAAAGGAGAAGATGATTTCTGCCCTCATTGGTGTATGGTTTCGCGATGAAGAAATGAAGAATATTTGTTGGAAATTAGTGGAATCCAGGCCAAATCGTCTCAGAGTTGTTATTAGGAACAAGGGAGGCCACATAGATTACTGAGATATGTCTTAGATCCTTTTTGTATGCCGTTTGAGTGTTTTTGCATAAGTAATTATGCTGTTCGGATTAATTTGCACGCTACTGTACACGCGTTATCCGATTTAGATGCAATAAACAGCATGCGTTGCTAAATACACTATTTTTCATGCAGAACTGCCAACCTTTGTAACCGCGGGCCGCTACTGATCAATTGATTCCTTCGAAGGCAGGAGGAGTACATTTAGCACCTCGGTTTAGTTGTCGCATTTTATGATCCTTACCGACTGAATAATAATCGCGTCTTCCACTTGAGCATAGACGTAAATTACCAGTTTGATCCCCCGAAGTTAGTGGCGCGGCCCGTCTAATAATGAGTTACCGGTTCCGCTCCGCTCGTCGCCCGCTTTGTAGTCCGCACGGAGAGCGGTAATCCTCCTACAGGAATCAGGATTCGGGGCCCGGCCCTTCCTAATCCCTCCCAACTGCTACAAAAGAGAGAGCGGGGGTAGCGCTATATTTCTTGTCAATATTTGGCGAGCTGCTTCCCCTCTTCCTGTCTTACTTCATTTTTCTTTTCTCCCTTCCTTTCTTCCTTCTCCTATCCTTCCCTTCCTTCCTCTGACTGACTTCCTTTCAAACTTTCCTTCCTAATTTTTTAATCATTTTGTTTTCCCTTACTTCATTCCACACGTCCTCGGTTCGTATGTATGTTTATTTTATTTTGCAACTTTTTCTTGATGATGATGATGATGATGATGATGATGATTATTATTATTATTATTTATTTACTTACTTACTTACTATTGGCTTTTAAGGAACCCAAAGGTTCATTGCCGCCCTCATATAAGCCCGCCATCGGTCCCTATCCTGTGCAAGATTAATCCAGTCTCTATCATCATATCCCACCTCCCTCAAATCCATTTTAATATTATCCTCCCATCTACGTTTCGGACTCCCTAAAGGTCTTTTTCCCTCCAGTCTATAACACTCTCTACGCATTTCTGGATTCGCCCATACGTGCTACATGCCCTGCCCATCTCAAACGTCTGGATTTAATGTTCCTAATTATGTCAGGTGAAGAATACAATGCGTGCAGTTCTGTGTTGTGTAACTTTCTCCATTCTCCTGTAACTTCATCCCGCTTAGCCCCAAATATTTTCCAAAGCACCTTATTCTCAAACACCCTTAACCTATATTTCTCTCTCAGAGTGAGAGTCCAAGTTTCACAACCATACAGAAGAACCGGTAATATAACTGTTTTATAAATTCAAACTTTCAGATTTTTGGACAGCAGACTGGATGATAAGAGCTTCTCAACCGAATAATAACACGCATTTCCCATATTTATTCTGTGTTTAATATCCTCCCGAGTGTCATTTATATTTGTTACTGTTGCTCCAAGATATTTGAATTTTTCCACCTCTTTGAAGGATAAATCTCCAATTTTTATATTTCCATTTCGTACAATATTCTGGTCACGAGACATAATCATATACTTTGTCTTTTCGGAATTTACTTCCAAACCGATCGCTTTACTTGCTTCAAGTAAAATTTCCGTGTTTTCCCTAATCGTTTGTGTATTTTCTCCTAACATATTCACGTCATCTGCATAGACAAGAAGCTGATGTAACCCGTTCAATTCCAAACCCTGCCTGTTATCCTGAACTTTCCTAATGGCATATTCTAGAGTGAAGTTAAAAAGTAAAGGTGATAGTGCATCTCCCTGCTTTAGCCCGCAGTGAATTGGAAAAGCATCAGATAGAAACTGACCAATACGGACTCTGCTGTATGTTTCACTGATTCACATTTTAATTAATCGAACTAGTTTCTTGGGAATACCAAATTCAATAAGAATATCATATAATACTTCCCTCTTAACCGAGTCATATGCCTTTTTGAAATCTATGAATAACTGATGTACTGTACCCTTATTATTATTATTATTATTATTATTATTATTATTATTATTATTATTATTATTATTATTATTTTTATTTCATTTAATTTCATTTCATATCAATGTTTTGTTCACGTTTCCTGTCTTATTTCTCACAGGTTTAATGTACTGTCATAAACAGCAAGACAATAAACACTTTTAAAAACAGCTTAAAAGATAACCTTCATAGCATTTCACTCCAATCATACTGACTTAAACTATCACTGTGTACATTGTTACTCCTTCCTTTAGACATGCATCCTGACAGTGCTGTATTTTCAAACTTGTCTCATAATAATCTCTTTCTATTATCTAACATTATTTGAAATATATTAACATTCTATGTATTTTCGCTTAATTCTGCTACATAGTTTGTATTTCAGTGTTTAATTAATAGTTCATGGTATTTTGTTGTTTAATTCGTAAATAACTCTTGTATACATGTAGCTCTTATCTAAATGAAATTGTTGAATTCTTTGTAAGTTCATATATATGTATGTATACCTTTTGCTGGTTGAGTGGAAGAGAAGTCCTTACGGCCTTAACTCTGCCAGCTAAAATAAATTATTATTATTATTATTATTATTATTATTATTATTATTATTATTACTATTATTATTATACGTCATTCCAGATTATTTGATCTCGTAGTTCCAATGGTAAATTTGCGAATCTGTTTTACTTTTCGTTTCCTTCTTCTTTTCTTTTTACTTTTCCTTTCCTTTTCCTTTCCTTTTCCTTTCCTTTTCCTTTCCTTTTCCTTTCCTTTTCCTTTCCTTTTCCTTACCTTTTCCTTACCTTTTCCTTTCCTTTTCCTTCCTTTTCCTTACCCTTTCCTTTCCTTTTCCTTTCCTTTCTTTACTTTTTCGTTTTCTTTCCTTTTCCTTGTACTTCTCTCCTCTCCTTTTTTGCACAAACGAGACCTGGAAATTGTTTCGGTTATTGATAAGACACACTTCGGTAAATTGGATGAGCTAAATATTACCTACAGCTTCTTTTTTTTGAGCGACACAATTTTCAGTGACGGAACATTTAATTAAAACGGTGCCAAACCAATTTACTCAGCTATTAGTAATTCGCGGGATCGTTCGCACATCTGTCTTTACTTTGCGTTGTCTTATAGGTCGGGAACCTGAGAAAAAGGATACCGCATAATTTATCGTGAAATCAAACGTTATGTAACCCACGCCAATGTTACATTAAATCTCATGTAGGCTATACGTTTTCAGATTTCGAAATTATCAATATGAATGCATGCAGAACCACATTCCCACAATCTATAACCACCGGTTATTTGTTTCATTACACACAAAATATCTGGCGAAATGTTATTAATAAAGATTTCCGAACTGCGTATCTGGATGTGGAAAATCTACCTGTTGGACATCAAATTCGTGATATAATGGGTTTGCCGTTCATTTCATTGCAAGACCAGAGAATGGTTTGGTATCTGTTGAAATATAGTTTCCAAGATGTTGTGTTGGATTTAGCTTCGTATATCGAAATTACAGCGACTAGAAACATTTGAAATGTGGGTATGAAGAAGAATGGAGCGTCTGAATTGGACAGACAAAATAGGAAATGAAGTTGTGTTGGAAAGAGTAATGCTGAAACTGATCAGGAAGGAAAAAAAATAATTGGTTGGATCACTGGCTGAGAAGAAAATGTCTACTGAAGGATGCACTGGAAGGAATGGTGAAAGCGAGAAGTGACAGAAGAGTCGCGTGAGTCGTCAGTCAAGTATTTCGCTTGCTAGATGCACGTGCATCGTCCACTTAAAAACTCCAGTAATACTTAATCTTGTAACCTCCTGGGACAAAGCACGTTCCTTGTGATAAGTCTCTTAAAAATCAAGACCTCGATATTTTCAGTGTTACTACTTTCAAATGTAATTTCAGTGCGTTTGTACAGGGACATCACTTTATTTTTACCAACATTTTTAACATTAACCTGGCTATACTCGGAAACACTGTTGCCCCCTTCCATTACAGGAGTTTGATGTTACTAATGCAATATGTAAACAAATCATTTTACTAGGTATAGGAGGAGAGAAAAGTAGTGTATCCATTTATGTTGTAGGGAAATACGATATTACGATTTTCAGTTTGATCATCACTTTTACGGAATTTATCAAAATACAGTAGAGTAGTAACATTAAAAAAAAAAACTCAACTTTTCACGCGGCTATGTTCGTTATGTAATGTTTACTTTATTTAGCATATTAATTATTGATGTTATCATACAATATAGAGAGTGCATTTAAATTGAGGGGGTCGTAAGTGAAGGGCAGTAAGTGCACTTAAGTTACTTTTGAGAAAATGGGGTTTAAATATTTAAGCTTTCGTAAAATCGGTGAAATTTTTATTTAAATTTTAATGAGTGATGAGATTAAAATATCCCTTTGACACTAAAATTTTAGATACTTTTGCTTACACTGGATGCACTTAACTCATGTTATTACAAATGTCACTAGCATACCTTTGCTTCTAGCCACCTCAATTCAAAATAAGCTAATCCGAATTTTTAAACAAGTTGCTGAAAATGGTTGCCGTTCATTAAAATGCAGGCTTCAATTCAGTGCGCATATTATTAAAAACATCTTGAAGCATATTCTCTGATATTGAATTTATCGTTTCTTGAATATAATTTTTAGCACGATATTATTAATATAGGTTCTTTCTTCTATAGAAAACGCAATCATATTTATAAAACACACTATACACTGCAGTGTTTACTTCACTGCTTGAAGACTTCGAATGCAACAGCGGCCGTAAGTTTGTGTGTCTGACGGGAGCCAAGGACATTAGTGAAGGGGTGAGAGTGAAGTACATTCAGAAATGCAGGTACAATAAAAATGCAAGTAAAAATAAAATGATGTCCCTGAATTAAATTAGATTGTTACACAAATGAAATGTCAGCAGAGAAATTCACGCTAGAATAAAGAATTTTTACGTACGATGGCACAATATAATTATGTGAAAACTGCCTCCTGTCGAGACGTGTGTAGACAATGTAGTAAAGCAGCCCTGGGCATAAGAGGGGAAGTTAAAGAGACGGAAAAACATCCGCCCATGTCTCTTTTGCTTACATCGCCTTATAAACAAACTCGCAGTAAGGCTCTGTGCATCAGTGATTGACTTTAGGCGACCAGCGACAACCGAAAGTTGGTAAAAGGTATGTTGTCCGCCTCGTACAAACCGTCATTGACTTTCGTGTAGCTCGACCGCATCAAACATTACTGTCTCTACCGTGGACGGTGGAGTGAGGAATTAAGGGGTGGTCTGCAGTGACTCAATCGAGTTGGTAACGCCCAGATCTGATGTAGAGAGCGATTTCCTGCTGCTATAGATCAAAATTGCCGTTGTCTACGCCACGCATGTATTCATTCATCGGTGTAGACTTGAGCCGAATGCTCTGTATAACTTTGGAAAAGTATTATATGTCTTTCACGTGTTAAATTTTATGTTACCTTGTTAACATGTTTCGGCGTGCTATTGGCCATCATCAGAACTGGTCGTTGCTGGTCTTGGCGCCTTTTGTTTTGTTTCCTGTGGGGGTGTGTTTGTGTAGTGTAATGTGGAGTCAAAGAGTGTGTGTGTTCTGAAATTGAGTTGTGTGTTGAGAATTTTATTTGGATGTGTTTTTGTGTGTTTGTATATTTCGTATTGTTCTAGTGTGTTCAGCTTCTGGCTATTTGGTTGGATGTATAGAATTTCCATGTCTGTGTTGATATCTCTGTAGATGTGATTAGCATTTGTGATGTGTTCTGCATATGTGGAAGTGTTTCGTAATTTTGTTATGGCTGTGATGTGTTCTTTGTAACGTGTTTGAATTGATCTGCCTGTCTGTCCTATGTAGAAGTTGTTACAGGTGTTACATTTGAGTCTGTATACGCTTGTGTGGTTGTATTTGTTTGTTTGTGTTGTTTGTGTGTTGATGTTTTTGTAGAGTATTATTTGTTCAGTATGCGATGTTGTAATTTAATTTATGCTCGACCATGCCGAAATGTAGTAATTGTACACCTGGTAGCAGACCTTTAATGCATGTCATTAAAGTACACCTACTCATTAAAGGTCAGCCAATGACGACTCAGGTTACAACTGTTCAGCCAATGACAGGTCAGCTTTCTACCGTTATAAAACCGGAAGTATCGATTATTCTAGGATATGCAATCGAAAGAGAATTAGCGAAAAGTCACGGAGGCTGGAAATCCAATACTGTCGCAGAAGGTTATGTTCTGTTACTATAATAATTTGCGTCAATTGTAAATAATATTTAAATAAATTCAATTTGCCATCTCGTTTTTCAATGTCTAATTTAATTTCAATGTTATCTCTGTAGGTTCTTATGGCCTAGCAAGGTCAATGTGGACATCTGTTCCTCGGAAAAAATCAATACTTTCGAGTCTGCGCACATCTCACAACGTACGGGACATTGCTCAAAAATTAATAATATCAAGTTAGAAATATGGTCGTGCATAAAAAGTATTATGAAACTCGCCTATAATGGTAATTATGAAGCTCGTATGAAAATTATGAAACTCGCTTGCGCTCGTTTCATAAATATCCATACTCACTTCTTAATTGCCTTTATTATAGGCTCGTTGCATAATGTACTATTCTTGAATGAGGTTGCAATCTTGTGTGTGTTTTTGTTTTCGTGTGTTAGTGTGATGTATTTTTTGTATTCTTGTATTTGTGTTGTATTGTTATGTTGTGTCTTTCGTGTTATATTGTCTGTTATGTAATGAAGAGACTGTGTTATGTTGTTGGAAAAATTCATTTATAGTTTTTAAGAAAAATTTGAAAATAAAAAGAGAAAAAGTTTTGGCTCTGACTATTACTTTTCTATGGTACGCCATTATTTAACACCTTATTGCGTGAAGTGTGAAGATATAGTACTGTGATGCTGAAAAAAATTATTTCGTTTTCTAATCGCATCTTCATCATCTCTATTTTCAAAAAAATGGTTTTTGTCACGCCTTGTGTATATCTGAACACAGCGACTTCCGTTAAAACATTGCAAGGGATTTTATATTCAAAATGTGAGTACTTTGAGAGAAGAACAGAGGTTACGAGTGTTTGAGAATAAGGTACTTAGGAAAATATTTGGAGATGAAGTTACAGGAGAATGGAGAAAGTTACACAACGTAGAACTGCACGCATTGTATTTTTCCCCTAACATAATTAGGAATATTAAATCTAGACGTTTGAGATTGGTAGGGTATGTAGCACGTATGCGCGAATCCAGAAATGCATCTAGTGTGTTAGTTGGAAGATCTGAGGGGAAAAGATCTTTGGAGAGGCCGAAACGTTTGTAGATGGAAGGATAATATAAAAATGGTTTTGAGGAAGGTGGAATATGATGGTAGAGACTGGATTAATCTTGCTGAGGATAGGGACCGATGGCGGGCTAATGTGAGGGCGGCAATGAACCTCCTGGTTCCTTAAAAGCCATTTGTAAGTAAGTATCTGTGAGTAAATTTCCCCGACAAAGAACCATTTGAAATACAATAACATTTTACTGAAACAACTCAGCCCTTACTTGAAATTAATAACATAAAATTTACTGAAAACCTGCTGAAATGGTTTACGTTTTTATTTTCTTTGCATAAGGTAAAGTGACAAATGAAAGAGTATGGTTCGTTTATATTCAGGAATAATGGTTTTAGTGAGGAGCCTGTATTTTTTAAATAATTGGAATGCACGTTTTTTTTTTTAGTGAAATACAGCTTGCAGAAGTGCGGTACTGAAATACTACTTAAAAAGAGAGGAAAAAAAAAATTTTCTCTCTCGCTTTGATATGTGACAACACAAACTCTTATTTTAAAATATTAAGTTTTTCATCTAATTTTCCTCATTATGTGCTAATGTACAGAATGGAGAAAATTATGTTATATTATACGCAGCTTTATCATTTTTAATTTCGCCATAAAACGCTGTGTACAAAAGCTGTTGGAATTAAATCAAGCTATGTTTTAGAAAAAAAAATATTCATTTAGATATACAGTATATCTAACAGAACCGTATATTTAAATAACACACTTTACTCAATTTATGTATTTGAAATATGGATTCAGTTCTATGACGTAATAGTAATATACGTTACAAGAGCGGTATGTTGACGTTTTCATGGTCGAGGAAAAGATTGAAAAAGCGAAACGTAGTTGAGATTTTTAATTTCCGAGAACATGAAAACAAACATACCGCTCGTGTATTGTACATTATTTTGTGCGAAGATCGTATATTACATACCTGAAAGACGAATTTCTAATTAGTTGCAATGAAATCTCCATGTTGGTTTCTGTTTAATGACGCCAACTTCGGAACACCAAAATATCTTTCTTCAACATTGTTGCTGTAAAATGTTTTCTGTGTTTACTATACTCCAGCAGGCCGCGATATACGTCTGTCTTCCCCCCCCTCCCCAGTCTATAAATGCGAACTTAAAACAAACGGTAAGGTTATGTAATGATTTATTTTTCATTTTAATATTTTAACAATATTATTTATATAACATATTGCAGTAATAACATTGGTATCTGGAATCTCGTTGATTTTTTCACGGCTTCCTTAATGTTACTTGTATCAGGAATGCAATAAGTTTCGTGGAGTAGTAGACTTTATTTAATTTTTGAAAATATTTAAAAACAATAATTACTATTGCAATTTAGGTGAAATTGCAGTGGTAAGTTTCCAATTTATAATTATTACTATGTTAAACGTCTCTAAAAATAATATGTTAAAAGCCTAAAGCAATAAAATGAATGTCGCGCTTAAGCGGTAAGAAGAGGGAAATTGTGTGTGTTACGGTGGGAATACTGAATGTGGTATTTCACACTTACCGCGTATTGGTTCTGTGCGGAAAACAAGCAAATACGCACGATCTCGCACAAGATATTTAAACATTTCGCTCTTGTCCATGAATATTCATTTAAATTTTGATGTAGCCTATGTTATTTTTTAAACTGCATTGACAACTTATAAGTAGGTTGATGATATTGAGAATAAATTTTCGTCATATTGTATTACGTTTTTAATCAATTAATTTTATACAAGGGCGTACGGAGATAAGGTTTGTTGTTAATAGACTACATTGGCGTCACCTCATATTTGACTCTTAAGACAAGTACTATCAGGGAACACTATGATACAAGGTAGGGAAGTGTTTTTTACAAAATCGAGGAAAAGTATGAAAAACAAACAGATCGAGTTTTTCAATTTCCGAGATTCTGTAGTGCACTTCACAAACGTGTGTTGTACAATATTTTTTGCACGATATTAGTGTGTTTTCAATAGCCCCTATAATATTTTTAAAAATCTTAATATACAGTACCTACGCACGTTAGACAATGAAAACTATGACTGATTCTCAGCAAGAAATTTGACATAGGTGTCGGTAGATGGCGTCTGTTGTCAAAAAATCTGAAAGTTGGAATTGATAAAACAGTTATAGTACCGGTTGTTCTTTGAGAGAGGAACATAGGTTTGAGAATAAGGTACTTAGGAAAATATTTGGGGCTAAGAGGAATGAAGTTACAGGAGAATGGAGAAAGTTACACAATGCAGAGCTGCACGCATTGTATGCATCACCTGACATAATTAGGAACATTAAATCCAGACGTTTGAGATGGGCAGGTTATGTAGCACGTATGGGCGAATCCAGAAGTAGGAGGCCGGAGGGAAAGAGACCTTTGGGGAGACCGAGACGTAGATGGGAAGATAATATTAAAATGGATTTGAGGGATTTGGGATATGATGTTATAGACTGGATTAATCTTGCTCAGGATAGGGAACAATGGCGGGCTTATGTGAGGGCGGCAATGAACCTGCGGGTTCCTTAAAAGCCAGTAAGTAAGTAAGTAAGTAAGTAAGTAAGTAAGTCAGTCGGTAGATGGCAGTAGTTGTTTTAATTACAACCCTAGAGCAGTTATTTGTAATATTTTAACACACTTATCTAGGTTGGTAACTCTGAATTCAGTAAAATCAACGTCCAATGGTAGCGACCGTTTGCTGTAACAACGAAAAAACACACTATCGTGCAAAAACATAAATATCTTTTCCACGAGCTCGTATCTCAGCTCATTATGACGTCGTGCTGGAACATATTATGTGGCATACAGTAAAGTATGTGGACATTAAGCGTTCGAAACATCACACTCCACAAAATAATTTTCACATTAGAACTAGGCCTACTCTTAATTTTAATATTTTAACAATTTTAAATTTGTATATACATTTGATATTTTATGATACCCTTCGCATGATTTTACACTTTTAACATGATTTTGTTTAATGTAACCCATTGTCTTTCAATGTTTATAATGCAGCTGTTCAACTAAAGAGGTAAAGATGACCTGATGATGGTTTTTTAAAAAACCGATAATGTTTACCAAGAAATAAAATAAAAATATTGTACTATTACATCAAAATCAGATAAGTTTATGGCGGTCTTTTATGAAAAACATTGACAAATCAATACAGCTTATCGGATCTAAGATGGGTATTAAATTCAACCAAATGACTTTTCCCAGCTAGGATTTGAATCCAGGACCGCTCGTTGGTTTCACGGTGAGACGTGCTAACCGTTACTCCACAGCGGTGGCAGCAGCAGCAGCAGCAGTAGCAGTAGCACTGTTGCCAACATATCGCCCTATAATCTCGCTAACTTTTCAACAAAATGTAGCTAAATCTCTCCAAAGTTTGTTAAGAAATCTCCAGAAATGTCGCTAAAAATTGATAATAAATATTACTAAGGAAAAATAAGAAAAACTTACATATGCGGAGAAAAAATCATTTCCTCGTCGTCACCCTCTTCTGCAGAGTTTGGTTGTATTGTTGACGGCTGTGATGTTGAGGTGGAAGGTGTGGGAACAGCTGATTGTGAATACACTGTACTTGATCCGATCATTGACACTACTACACTTTCTGGCAAATTGTAAGTGTGCAAATTTTCACTTAAGGCTTTGACCACTTTTTTTTGTGAAATCTAACACTTTTTAAATATATATTGAAATACGTGGTACAGTCATTAAGTTCTAATACTGAGCGCATAGTGGCGTTGTGGTGCACTATAGCGCATAGGTGGCGCCATGATATGATACCTTGTCAGTTAGTCTCTCGACCCAACAAGAGACAGTTGAGTGCATGCACTGTAAGCAGAACTACGGTCTTTGTTGTGACGGTGATTTGAATGCGCACGTCGGAACCCGAGATGTTACAGTTTGAGCAACGGGCAAACATCAAGTTCTGCCAGAAATTAGGCAAAACTGCTGCTGAAACGTTTCAAATGATGCAGCAAGTTTACGGTGACGACGCAGTGAGTCGCAGTGTTGTGTTTAGGTGGCACCGACGTTTTTTGCAAGGAAGAGACAGTTTGGAAGATGATGTGCGTACTGGTCGGCCACAATTCGAAATGAACGCAAGATCCAAAAGTTGCAACGTTGGTGCGTGCTAACCGCTCCCAATCGGTAGACGATATCGCAGCAACAGTAGGGTTCAGCCATGGTACTTGCTACAAAATTCTGTCTGATGACCTGAACATGTCTCGTGTTACCCAGCACAGTGTGCCACGAATCCTGTCGCAAGACCAACGTGATGATCGCATGACGATTTGTGGTGACCTCATCAATAGTGCTGATGATGATCCGACGTTTCTCAACCGGATAATAACTGGAGACGAAACTTGGTGTTTCCTTTACGATCCGCAACTGAAACGACAATCCGCCACCTGGAAAACGCCGTTATCACCACGACAGAAAAAACCGCGACAAGACAGGTCAAAAGGCAAGGTGATGCTTGAACTGTTTTTTTTATTCAAATGTAATTGTTCACATGGAATTCATCCCAGAAGATGCAACTGTGAACAAAACCCGCTACAAAGAGATCCTTGGCCGTTTACGAGATTCAATTCGCCGTAAGCGACCTGAGCTATGGCGTACAAAGAATTGGCTGTTGCTACATGACAATGCCCCTGCACATCGCTCTGTCCTTGTCCAAGAGGAACTTGCAAGACAACAGGTGACATTTCTTCCACACCCTCTGTACTCACCTGATCTCGCACCATGCGATTTTTTTCTCTTTCCTCGCATGAAAGCAACCCTACGTGGGCGTAGATTTCATTCTTCCGAAGAGGTCATGACTGCCACAAGAGAAGCCATACGGGACCTTCCTGCCAACATCTTTCAACGGTGCTTCCAGCAGCTATACCAACGTTGGCAAACATGCATAACGACCAACGGAGACTATTTTGAGGGAGGATGTGGTTCTGTTTAAATGTACGCCGTGTTATGCGGCATCTTGTGATACATCCAGATTCTTGTGGGAGCCTACCCTCCAGGCGTCAAGTCTTAGAACTTGACTGTACCACGTATTGTAAATTTTATTAGTAACAACAATGTAATTTATTCGTCACAACAACAATTCCTTTCTACAATTCGCCTTCAACGCTCTCGTCAACAATTGGATTTTCACTCAACACCGTATTCGTTATAGCACTCCACTGACGACAATGACAATTTACTTGGACTAGTACGAACAACAATGAACTGTTAATCTTAACTAATATTTACAAAGCACTATTTGCAAATCAGAACTATCAGTTCTCAGTTCACAGTTCTTCTATCTCAGTCACTCAAGTTCACAGTATCTCGAACCACAGACCTTCAGAGACAGTTCACTATACTCGAACTCAGGTCCCTCCAACTGCGGTCCACTGCACTCGAACTCAGGTCCCTCCAACTGCGGTCCACTGCACTCGAACTCAGGCCTTCGGATGCTGATACAGTTGCGGACGCACACTCGAGTCGAACTCCGGTACACAAGACTGGCTTGCTTGCTCTGGCTTACTCACTGACTGGCTGACTAATCAACTGGAAACTCTGTCTCGTTCCTTCGCGTCCGTAATTTATAACCACAGCGACGTAGCCTCGAAAGTTCCACGCGTCTCTAGAGATGGCACTCCAGAAAAATCCAGAGCCCTCTCCTCTCTACCAGCACCAGATGCGCGCACTCTCTCTCCACTCTCTCGCCGCGTAGGCCCTTTCCCCTTACTTCTCTCCGCTGCGCGCCGTCCCCGCGCGATCTGCTTTCTTGCGGGACGCTGGTCGTGAGTTCGAATCTCACGTCGCTGTCACAGTATATTAAAACCAACAGAAACTACAGTCTCATTTGCTTCACACGAACTGTCGGCACAAAATTCCAAAACTCAATTGTCTCGGGTCGGTTCGGAGTGGAAAATCTCCGTGTTGCGAGGAAGAACCAAGAATTAGCTGGAGCTCGCGACTCGTCACGTGTCAATCAAAGTTGCCGCCTTTTATGGGTGTTGGAGCAGTAGCATTGAGAGAGAGACCTAACCCGTGAGAATCATTGAATCAGCATCTTTCATCCCGATCATTGATCACGAATAGGCTGCATGAGATCAGGGCTTTCACGTATGAATCATTAGACGACTCAGTCATGCACACATGTCTCTTCTAAAACAAAGAAGTGCAGGACTTCAGTTGAATGTTTTAACTTAAAAGAAAGAAAAGGTGGAGTCCACACCTGTGGAGTAACGGTCAGCGCGTCTGGCTGCGAAACCAGGTGGCCCGGGTTCGATTCCCGGTCGGGGCAAGTTACGTGGTTGAGGTTTTTTCCGGGGTTTTCCCTCAACCCAATATGAGCAAATGCTGGGTAACTTTCGGTGTTGGACCCCGGACTCATTTCACCGGCATTATCACCTTCATCTCATTCAGACGCTAAATAACCTTAGATGTTGATAAAGCGTCGTAAAATAACCTACTAAAAAAAAAATAAAAGGTGGAAGAATATGAAAATCAGCAGGAAAGCCTCTAATCGTATTTTACAAAATTTGTCACAGAGACTGATTCAAAATTCCCTAGATTTTGCGGATTATCGCTAAATATGGCAACACTGGATTTGAATCCGGGACCGCTCGTTTTCACGGTGAGACGTGCTAACGGTTACTCCACAGCGGTGGCACAGCAGGAGTAGCAGTAGTATGTTATTATTTCTCCTCGGCGAAATTAGGCGACATAATTAGGTGCATTGTCTGAAAGACTATGAAATATAACGCAGTTTGTGAGCTTCATAATATACACTCAGAGCCTGGTGGTGTTACGTTAAACATTTACGATATAATGCAGTGCAAAACGCTTTGTTTTAGTAACGCGATCAAAGAGACGGTTTAAATTATATATTACAAACCTGACGCACAACACAATTCTGTAAGTACATGCCATAACGATCAACTGTTAGTAGATTTAAAACGCTACTACTGCATTAAAAGTTTACGGCCACACAGAGATTCAATAATGAGGTATGACACAATGTGTTCTTTGAATTGCGACATACAGTAAACAGTTTTATTGTAAGAGGAAATCATTACTGCTGTGAATGTGTCTGTGTTTTCCGGTCTGCTTTTAACTATGCAGAATATAAAGCTTCATCATAGTGTATTTAATATTTCAACACTCTCTGATGGTAATACAGGAACGTCATTTTATATTTACTAACATTTTTAATATTAACCTGGCTATACCTTTGGATTAACGGTTGAGAACCGGAAACACTGTTGCTACCCCCTTCCACGATTGGAGTTCGATGATACTGGCGTAAAATACAAACAAATCACTTTACTGGGTATAGGAGGGAAGAAAAGTAGTTCATCCATTTACGTAAACTAGGAAATATCGCAATTTTGAGTTTGATAATTATCATTAGGTTTTTGTTTAATCAAAACACAGTACAATATCATCAATAAGGGTTTTTACAGTGCATATTATACTGTCTGGAGCACATTAGCGTACAATATAGAGAATGAAGTTAAATTGAAAAATAATCATAATATGGATATTTAAACACATTTTTGAAAATAGTGGCCATTCATTTCGATACAGGCGTCAGCTGTTTTGTGCATATTATCGCACTATAGACTATTGCATCTAATTCCAATTATCAGTTTCGTCCTTCGTACTAGTAACTCATGTTGAAATAATTCTGTACCTACTCTGTAAAAGAGTACCTTACGTACTGTAAATTCAATCTTCACTTCTGCCCGATCCGAAAAGATAAAATTACTCAGACATGCTATCTACTGTCCGTCCAAGTGGTTATGACGCAGGATCGTAGAAAGGGGGGAAATCACGTCACAGTTAATTACTTAACGAGGACCGAATATTCGATTTTCAACCGATTACACCTTCTGTTTTGCAGATAGAACACCAGGCACACTTGAAAAATACATTTTCTGAGTACACAAACGAAGTCACAATTGAAGGAAACTTACTTTGTCTTATTAAAAAATGTGTTTGATATAGGTATACAATTATTGATTGGACACTTCAATACACTTACCTTCATAACAAATACATAAATTAACAAATGGACACCGATAACAACAAAGGAAATAAGTGTAATGCAGAATATGATATCTGATGCGTATGCAAGAATAAAATAAATGACAATTACTTACTAAAAAGAAGAGAAAATAGGTACATAGGTCTACATTCTAGTGTAATATTTACATTTTAAACTCAAAATGCAAACCTCTAAAACAGTAGTTGTTAATATATAATTCCTTTTAATTACTCTAAAGAGCTGCATTATTATTTCATTAACAAATCAGTATTTTAGGAAGATAGAGTGTTATTAACAAAATGAAAAATACTTTCACGAAGGTACCCAACTGTAATACCTGGACTGGATGAATGAATCGATCAATGAGTCTATGAATGAATCAACTGACAAATCAATGAATTAATTAATCAATCAGTGAATGAATGACAGAATAAATTTGGGAAATGCCTGTTATTATTCGGTTGAGAAGCTTTTATCATCCAGTCTGCTGTCGAGAAATCTGAAAGTTAGAATTTATAAAACAGTCATATTACCAGTTGTTTTGTATGTTTGTGAAACTTGGATTCTCACTTTGAGAGAGGAACAGAGATTAAGGGTTTTTGAGAATAAGGTGCTTAGGAAGATACTTGGGGCTAAGAGGGATGAAGTTACAGGAGAATGGAGAAAGTTACACAACACAGAACTGCACGCATTGCATTCTTCACCTGACATAATTAGGAACATTAAATCCAGATGTTTGAGATGGGCAGGGCATGTAGCACGTATGGGCGAATCCAGAAATGCATATAGAGTGATAGTTGGGAGGCCGGAGGGAAAAAGACCTTTAGGGAGGCCGATGCGTAGATGGGAAGGTAATATTAAAATGGATTTGAGGGAGGTGGGATATGATGATAGAGAATGGATTAATCTTGCTCAGGATAGGGACCAATGGCGGGCTTATGTGAGGGCGGCAATGAGCCTCCGGGTTCCTTAAAAGCCAGTAAGTAAGTATCAGTGAATGAATGAATGAATCAATGAATCAATCAATCAATCCATACATGAATGAATC
Source organism: Periplaneta americana (assembly GCF_040183065.1). Lineage (NCBI taxonomy): Eukaryota > Metazoa > Arthropoda > Insecta > Blattodea > Blattidae > Periplaneta > Periplaneta americana. Next base: position 195,817,895 of record NC_091121.1, read on the forward strand.
AATGAATCGAAGTAAGAATGAATCAATGAGTCGATGGATGGATGGATGAATGGATGATGGATGAATCGATGGATGATTGAATATACTAAGAGAGGAAGGATTATCAAGTAAATGGTAGGCCTACACGATGATAATCGCTTCCTTGGAAGGTCTCTAGTAACTCCTGCATGGCTCAATGTGGTCTGTCTTTGCCGTCCACCCACAAAGAATGAGAAACAACTCGAATATTCGTTAAACCAACCCTGAGAGACTCCACGAGATACAGGGACATCATTTTATTTTTACTAACATTTTTAATATTAACCTGTCTATACCTTTAGAGAACCGGAAACACCGCTTGCTCCCCCCTCCAAGACTGGAGTTCGATGATACTGGCGTAAAACACAAATCACTCTGCTAGGTATAGGATGGAAGAAAAGTAGATCATCCATTTACGTAAACTAATATAATATCGCGATTTTGAGTTTGATAATTTTCATTAGGTTTTTCTTTAATCAAAGTACAGTACTTTATTAAGAATAAGTGTTTTTACTCACGAAATGAGTTATCCATGCGAACGTATTCATTATGCAGTGTATATTATACTGTCTACAGCACATTAGCGTACAATATAGAGAAAGAAGTTGAATTGAAAAATAATCATAATATGAATATTTAAACACAATTTTGAAAATGGTGGCCGTTCATTTCGATACAGGCTTCAGTTCTTTTGTGCATATTATCGCACTATAGACTATTGCATCTAATTCCAATTGCCAGTTTCGACCTTCGTACTAGTAACTCATGTTGAAATAATAACTGTACCTTCTCTACGTACTATGAATTCAATCTTCACTTCTGCCCGACCCGAAAATATAAAATTACTCAGACATGCTATCTACTGTCCGTCCAAGTAGTTATGCCACAGGATTGTAGAAAGGGAGGAAATCACGTGACAGTTAATTACTTAACTTTTATTTAAGTTAAATTAAACAGCTGTATAATATTACGTAAACTTCCAATTCCTAAGAGAAATTAATGTTTTCAGAAAAGAGCTAAGACAGCCCAGGTATTAGAGAGGGGCGAGCAGAAGCAGGTGGGGGAAATCGGGATGCGACGTAGGCAAACGGACAGTACCTGTGCGAAAATATGATTCAATATTGAAAGCTCTTTCGTCACTGGAAAACGCGAACATATTTCTGGAACGTACTGTAATCAGTAACTCAGTACTGCTTACTATCTGCGGTCTTGGTTCTGTGTGGAGTTGGAACTTCCTTAGTAGAAGGGGTGGGAGTGAAGTACATTCAAAAACTCAGGTACAATAAAAATTGAAGTAAAAATAAAATGATGTCTCTGTAGGAGAGCTTTGCATACTGACTATAGCGCCAGGCGTTCAATAGCAATATTTACTATTTTTCGTAACCGGTTGTTTACGACTCAAATGGATAATTTGGCAGCTGCTGTACATTCTTTCGAACCCGTGGAGCTCAGTTTGGAAACCACAGTTCTCGCGCGTATTACGGGTTTCATCAAAACTTTGATGACGTGACGCAAGCCGTTAGTATTACCAAAGTCCATCCGACAGGTTTATTCGGAAGAGTGTGGAGCCCCTCCACAAATTTAATTTATAGGAACAGCATGAAGATAATGTTGGCTAGCCTGCGGAGTTCCGGGTAAGGTGCAATTAGCGTTGCAGCACAAACTTTACTCTGTCAATATTCTTGCCGCACGCACCTAGCTTGCATGGCGTGCGGCCGGCCAAGCTTTATGTGATGTTTAAATTGTCACAAAGCACAGAGTCTCTGAGGTAAATTCAGTGGAGATTTTAGGTACCACAAATTTCACTGCAGGATGTGGTCCTTTGTTTGGAGGATTTGTGTTCGTAAATAGTGTGGCTTTTGTTTGTGCATCTAATGAACTTATACAGGCGAAAAACCCAGTTCCATTATTTTACTTCTATCCTCTTGTTTTACTTTGCCGTCTTGGACTTTATTTACTTGACTTGCAACTCTTAACTTTTCTGTAAACTTCTCGTTATTTGTTTATGTGCCGATACTTATTTGCTATATTTACTTTCCCCCGTATTTTCTATTCTTTATCATCTTTCGTATTTATTTGCTTCTTTCTCTCTATTCTTACAGTCCTCTAGACTTTTACGTTTTTCTTTTTTGTATTTTATTTCTCCCTTTCATTTATTAACAGTTTCGGAACATGTATGCTAAGACTTTCCTGTGTTAAATTTCAACGTACCTCGTTTACATGTTTTGACCTACTTATGGGTCATCTTCAGAATTGGTCGTTGTTGGTCTTGGCGCCACTTGTTCTGTTTCCTGTGAGGGTGTGTTCCTATGGTATAGTGTAGAGTCAAAGAGTGTGTGTGATTTGAAGTTGAGTTGTGTGTTGAGAATTTCGTTGGGGTGTGTTTTCGTGTGTCTGTATATTTCATATTGTTCTAGTGTGTTTAGTTTCTTGGTTTTTGGTTGGATGTGTATTGTATTGTATTGTATTTATTAACATTCCATGGTATTCATACATGCTTACAGCTAGAATATGGAACAAGTCAAAAAACTTAATACTATTATGTTGTTGTCTAGTGCCTTGCATTTGGCAATGAAGCCATTAGGAGCTTAATACTATTATAAAGTCTTAATTTATAGTCACGGTCTAGATGAAATATATACAGATGGGATTTACAATATAGTCTACTAGTACAACACAAAGTTTTAGTGTCAATTTCATGAAGTGTTATTGAATGTCATGAATTCACCTACAGAAGAGAAGGCGTGAGAAATTAGGTACTTCTTTAATTTGGCCCTAAATAATTTTATATTTTTGAGTTTCATTTTTTATATCGATAGGGAGGCTATTAAAAATTTTTACTGCCATATAACGCACTCCTTTTTGATAGCACGATAGACTTGCCGATGGAGTTTAGTATTTCCATGTCTGTGTTGATGTCTCTGTAGGCGTGGTTAGCATTTGTGATGTGTTTTGCATAAGTGGAGGTGTTTTGTAATTTTGTTATGGCTGTGATGTGTTCTTTGTAACGTGTTTGAAACGATCTGCCTGTCTGTCCTATGTAGAAGTTGTTGCAGGTGTTACATTTGAGTTTGTATACGTCTGTGTGGTTGTATTTGTTTGTGTTGTTTGTGTTGAGATGTTTTTGTAGAGTGTTATTTGTTCCGTATGCGATGTTGTAATTTAATTTCTTCAATCACAGCCATAACAAAATTAAAAACACGTCCACTCGCAGAACGTACAGGACGGTTACTACACAGTCTCAAAAGGTATCAGTCACGTTCTGCGTGTATGGTTTGGTTACAACTCCACCTCTCGGCAGTGTTCAGTTTTGTATACAAAGAGAATAGGACTGCTTCTAGTGCGCAAGAAGTAAACCATACGAAGCTAAGAAGAAAGTGAAGGAGAGGTATATAAAAGAAAAGATGAATACAGAAAAACGAAGGAACAAGTGAATAAAATATAATAAATCGAAACACTCACATTATACCTAACAACAAAAAACAATAATTGAAACAAATTAAACCTCACGCACCTAAACTAAATGCATTACCAAAAATTCACAAACAAAATATACCAATCAGGCCTCTTATTAACTACAAGGATGCTCCAGCATACAAATTAGCGAAATATATAGACAACATTATAAGGAATAGTATACAATTTGAAAACCCAACAACAATAATCAACACCATAGACCTAGTTAACAAAATAAAACACAAACACATTCCACACAATACAACATTAGCATCATTTGACATCGTAAATCTATATACAAACATACCAGTAACAGAAACACTAGAAATACTTCGGAAAATGCTTATCAAAAATAACATACCACAGACTCACATTAACGAAATTTTACACATCACAGGAATTATTACCAAACAAAATTATTTCACACATAACAATAAATACTATACACAAACTGAAGGATTACCAATGGGTTCACCTATATCAAGTATATTAGCTGAAATCTTTGTTCACAACATAGAACAAACACACATACTAAATACCGACAACAACAAACACGCAGAGAAAATAATGTACTGGCATCGATATGTAGGTGACATAATAGTCTTATATAATGGAAACAAAAGACAAATAGAAAACCTACATCAACAACTCAACAAAATACACCCCAAATTAAAGTATACAGTAGAAATGGAACAAAACCAAGCTATAAACTTCTTAGACATCACCATAACCAAAACAAATAACAGACACGAATTCAAAATATACAGGAAACCCACTACAACCACAACACATATACACAATTCATCAAATCATCCCATACAACATAAATATGCAGCTTTCCGTACAATGACACACAGATTAATTAATATACCAATGAACAATGACAACTACACTGAAGAATTAAACACAATAAAATTTATAGCACAAGACAATGGATAGAACCCTAACATAATAGGCACACCAATAAAAAAGGTAAAACAAAAACAGACCAAACCAACACAAACAGCACTCGAGAATAAATACATAACATTAACATATCACAATACCAATACCCACAAAATCGCAACTTCATTCAGAAAACTAAAGTACAAAATTGCATACAAAACAAATAATACAACACAGAAATACTTAAATAACAACACTAAACATTCAAATAAATATAATTCAACTGGAGTTTACAAATTAAAATGCAATAGTTGCCCACATTTTTACATAGGACAGTCAGGAAGATCCTTTCATACAAGATATAATGAACATATTAAAGCTATAACCAAACCCTACATCACATCAAATTATGCAGACCACATTATCAACAATAATCATGACTACAATAATATAGAAACAAATATGGAAATTTTACACATCACACCAAAAAGTTCACAGTTAAACATCCTAGAACAGTACGAAATATATAAGAATACAATAGCATACCCTCAATATATACTTAACACACAACTGCAGTTCGATACGCACGCATTATTTGACGTCATAATACATCATAACATACAAACAGCCAACCCCCACCATAGGAGCAACACACCCCCCACTCCTACCATCGACAACTGCACATCGCAGAGTCAAGATCACCAGTGGTTCAAGAGACACTGAAGACGACGACACTTAGGCCCAATTGTATAAAACTCCCTGACTAAAGATCAACTTTGATCGTAGATCGAAAAGTGAACCGAGTTCAGACACTTCTTCTATTGTATAAAATCTGCGATAAAATTACCTTGGTTTAAATGCAATCTAAGTTTACGTGAAAAGGATCTGGCAACATCGCATAAACAGGTGAAATACGTGATGCGCGGATCATGTTATACAGGCTTGTTCAGTGTTGCCAATCTAGGGACTTTAACTCTTTTTAAACAACAATTTCTTTTAACTTTTATATTGCTTCAATAGGGATTTAGTGACCTTTTTAGCACCCCATAGTGACAAAATTTAATCTTTCTTTGTTGATAATGAGAAATCTAGCGACTTTAGAACTGCTTTTTGGCGACTTTCCGTATACTCTGTTGGAGACACTGGTTTTTTGTGCAATGTAAATAATGGCGGACAATGAAGGTTGACTGTTCTCCGAGTTGTTAACATGTTATGGTGTTTGATACTGCTAAACATAATAAAGCTTTATAAAACGACAATTTTCGTTTAGTAATACAGTAGATTGAAAGTTTATGATGTACCTATCATATCCATTAATAATTAATGGTTGTTATAAACATAATATAATTATAGGTTATGTTATTTGATACTGCTGAACACGATAGAGCCGTATAAAATATAAGATTGTTTGTGTATTAAGGCAAGAAATTGAAAGAAAAATATATAAATGTACCAATCATATCTATTGATATTAATAATAATGGATATTTTATTTGCACAATCTGTCACTCGTATATTTCAAACAGAAAAGAAATAACTGAACTTGGATCATCTAACTTAATCGGAGAAATTTCTTCAGTCAAAGTTGATTTTAGTTTGAGACAAATTAATCTCAGATTAGACTTTATACAACACAAAATTCCAAGTTCAGCTGAAGCAAGGATCAATTTAACCTCTGATCTAAGATTAAATGGTTTATACAATCGGGCCTTAGCGTCGAAACGGGCCATCTGTCGAAGGTATATACCTTTTTTAACAATTTTTACACTTTTAACGTATGACAAAGTAAATTTTATGTGAATAAAATAGATTAAATCAAAAGAATATGTATAAAATAAGAAATGAACGAAAGACAACAATCCGATGTAAGAACAAAACCCAAAAGGAAGGAGAGAGAAAAAATAAATTAAAATTATATTACAGAAGAATGGAATACAAACAATGACGTCAGTGAATTTTCTCGCAAACGGCTCGTTTGCGGACCCATGGTTACTGAGACTTTTTGCTTCTATTATCGTGTGTAAGTCCAGTAATGGAATATGGTGCTGCATATAGGGATCCTTACAGATGAGAACATATTAAGACACTGGAAAAGATTAAAAAACCGGACTCTCAAGCGTTGTCGTAATAATTCACCATTAAAATGGGACACACTCACGGACCTGAGAACGCGAATTCGATTATGCGCAATGTTCAAAACATAAAGAGGTGAGCCTGCCTGGAGAGAAATAAAAAATAGGTTGCAGCCGCCAAATTACTCTTCAAGGAACGATCACTCATATAAATTCAGGGAAAGAAGACAGAGGACGGACACTGGAAAGTTTTCTTTTCTCAATCTTACTATCAGGGACTGGAATGCTTTACCTGCAGACTTACTAAAGGCTTTAACAATAACCAAAAATGTATTCATAAATAGGCTTAAGGACTTCAATAATAGACAGTAGTATATTATATACACTATTTAAAGGGTGTAATTGTTATTTGTTATTGAAGTGTTGTATCAGTGAAGAAGTGTGTTGTGTCAGTGAAGTGTGAAGTGTGTTGTCAGTAAAGTGTGTTTCTGTCAGTGAAGCTTTATAGTTTATAGTGGCAGTGCAAAGTATGCAAAGTATTTGAACATTGAAATGTTTTTTAAGTGTTAGTGAAATCAGAATAGAATCAGTGAAATGTGTCGTAGTTCCAGTGCAGTGAGTAAGGTGTCAGCGAAATGAGTGTAGTGCTGAAAGATACTCGTATTTGTGCAGGTACGAACATATCATACTCGTGGGTTTTAGTTCGAACTTAGGGTTAAGATACAAATTATATTTACTTTAAATTTATTTTAAGTGATCGTGCTTCATTTAATTTATGATGCTCCCTGTTATTGTTATTATTATTATTATTATTATTATTATTATTATTAAGTGTATTTTTTATTAATTGTATTTATTATTTGTTATTGACGGTAATTAGTTACCACTGCCACCGGGTATATACTCATTTGCAGTTTGAATAAATACATACATATATACAAGTATGCGCCATCCTTTTTGATAAATCCTGATTAATTTTTAAGTTATTTACATTAATGAATAACGACTTCACTGTGAAAACATCTTAAATAATGACGTTATTGTACCTGATTGACCAGTTTCGATGGTATTTCCATAATTATTAATTAAAATGTTAACACAGTTAAGTCGTTATTTATTAATTTTAATGACTTAACAGTTATTCAGTGAAAATATTATTCAGGCAAAGAGTCTTAATATTAATATAATTGAAGTGAAATGACATGCAGCCATTGAGTCGCGACGTTTTCTCCGTCAAAGTGACTATCGTGTATTTAATTTCTTCTTGTGCCACTAATGTCTCATACTTGTTCTTAGTTGGAGGTCCAGTGTCATCGTGTCAAATGCACGTCCCGAGAGCCCCATCATAAGTTTAACTGGAGTAAGGTTGAATAATGCACAAATTTTAGGCCGAAGGTGTGTATGAAAGCCCTTGAGAGATTTACTCCATTCCCTTCCATTTATTCCGTCCTCTTCCTCTGCTTTTCTTTCTTCGTTATTACATTACTCCTTTATATTTCCCCTTCTCTAACCCCCATTGTGCTTCTACACATAATCACAAAAGAATGTACTCGTAAAGAGGGACGCTCTTTCCCAGAGTGGAGGTTTGTGGGGTTAAATCCCATTCCGTGTCACATGGGCTATGGAAAGTGGCATCGCTTTGTGATGGATACGGCAGAAAATTCATAACCATCGTTCAGAGGGACAGACGCAGTGTGTGTTTTTTCCCACTTGGGGAACGAAAATTGTTTCTTACATTGTGTACCTTCCCTTATGTGTCGTGCGTGAAACTTGCACACTAAGTAGATACATACAATGTAATAAATAGTGAGTAAAGGTAAATATAACAAATACGTACATAGTAAATATCTCACGCCGTAACTGCAAAGTCTAAGGGCACCTTCCGATGAGGCAACTAGTGGCTCGATATTGGCGCTGCGAACGAGCGTTTGAAGCACTGCTTAATATACAGGGACATCATTTTATTTTTACTAACATTTTTAATATTAACCTGTCTATACCTTTAGAGAACCGGAAACACCGCTTGCTCCCCCCTCCAAGACTGGAGTCCGATGATACTGGCGTAAAACACAAATCACTCTACTAGGTACAGGATGGAAGAAAAGTAGTTCATCCATTTACGAAAACTAGGAAATATCGCGATTTTGAGTTCGATAATTCTCATTAGGTTTTTCTTTCATCAAAGTACAGTACTGTATTAAGAATAAGTGTTTTTACTCACGAAATGAGTTATCCATGCGAACGTATTCACTATGCAGTGTATATTATACTGTCTACAGCACATTAGCGTACAATATAGAGAAAGAAGTTAAATTGAAAATAATCATAATATGAATATTTAAACACAATTTTGAAAATGGTGGCCGTTCATTTCGATACAGGCTTTAGTTCTTTTGTGCATATTATCGCACTATAGACTATTGCATCTAATTCCAATTGCCAGTTTCGTCCTTCGTACTAGTAACTCATGTTGAAATAATTCTGTACCTACTCTACGTACTGTGAATTCAATCTTCACTTCTGCCCGACCCGAAAATATAAAATTACTCAGACATGCTATCTACTGTCCGTCCAAGTGGTTATGCCGCAGGATTGTAGAAAGGGAGGAAATCACGTGACAGTTAATTACTTAACGAGGTCCTTTTATTTAAGTTAAATTAAACAGCTGTATAATATTACGTAAACTTCCAATTCCTAAGAGAAATTAATGTTTTCACAAAAGAGCTAAGACAGCCCAGCTTTTACAGAGGGGCGAGCAGAAGCGGGTGGGGGAAATCGGGATGCGACGTAGGAAAACGGACAGTACCTGTGCGAAAATATGATCCAATGTTGAAAGCTCTTTCGTCACTGGAAAACGCGAACATATTTCTGGAACGTACTATACCCAGTAACTCAGTACTGCTTACTATCTGCGGTCTTGGTTCTGTGTGGAGTTGGAAATTCCTTAGTAGAAGGGATGGGAGTGAAGTACATTCATAAACTAAGGTACAATAAAAATTGAAGTAAAAATAAAATGATGTCCCTGTATTAAATTCTTATAGATAATTTTTCGACAGTTATTGGAGAAAAAATGGGAGTATAAGGGTACAGTACATCAGTTATTCATAGATTTCAAAAAGTCATGTGACTCGGTTAAGAGAGAAGTTTTATGTATAGATTGACAAATCGAACTGAAACCCTGACCGAGTTACTACCAGCGTATTCCGAATCTCACCGGTCCGGTGGCATCAGTGACGTCACGTTGCAGCGAAATAAGGAACAAAACTGCTGGAAGGATCGATTGCTGTCATGGCGACTATACAAGTTGTTGTCTGTGCTACGCTAGCAAAATTTTGCGAAATTTTCGTACCCCCATCTCGTTCAAAGAAAAGATAGCATAAACAATTTATTTCTTGAACCGGTAGTAATAACTGGTCCGTTGACTTGTTCGCTCATAAGCCATTAACATATTGTTTTTGCGTTGTGCTCATTACAAACAATACAGCAGAACACACCGCCATGACACAACAGTGCACGATGTCATTCGTCTGCTAATTCCCGCCCTATACAAGAACCAATCAGATTCACTGATGGCGGCTGATGGAGACTGCCACCACCTCTGCAAGTTGATGGCACCGGTGCGACACCGGTGGAGGATCAATGACGTCATCGGTGGAATTCGGAACACCGTGATGCCATCAGATTGCTCAGCGCTGAGATTCGGAATACGCTGTACGTGAGCGCTGGCTGTCTTGGGGAGGAGCAAGTGAGAAAGCACGGGGGGAAGGGAGAGAGCACTATGCACTATGTACTTGCAGGTCCACTCACAGTTTGTCAAACCTGCTTACAAAAGCATTAAAAGGTTGACTAGTTGCTTGCAATACTAGCATAATGGAACCTTCCTAGCCGACAGTCGAGGCAAAAATGAAGAATCCGTTATTGTGGTAATACTGGAGAGTGGTTCTTCTATTGGTCGCGATGCCCACACACACCCTCTCAGATATTTAGGTGGTGATTGGTGACTGAATGACGAGGAGCGAGGGAGAGAGAAGAAAGAAAGAGAGAGAGAGAGAGATTCCAGAAGTTGGCGTGTTTTACGGGGTTTCACTTGAAGTTGTCGAACTATAGCATTCTTATTGAATTTGGTATTCCCAAGAAACTAGTTCGATTAATTAAAATGTGTCTCAGTGAAACTTACAGCAGAGTCCGTATAGCCAGATTCTATCTGATGCTTTTACAAATTCACTGCGGGCTAAAGCAAGGAGATGCACTATCACCTTTACTTTTTAACTAGAATATGCCATTAGGAAAGTTCAGGATAACAGACAGGGTTTGGAATTCTTGTCTGTGCGGATGATGTGTATATTTTAGGAGAAAATCCACAAACGATTAGGGAAAACAGGAAATTTTACTTGAAGCAAGTAAAGTGATAGGTTTGGAAGTAAATCCAGAAAAGACAAAATATATGATTATGTCTCATGACCAGAATATTGTACGAAATAGAAATATAAAAGTTGGAGATTTATCCTTCGGAAAGGTGGAAAAAATTCAAATATCTTCGAGCAACAGTAACAAATATAAATGATACTCGGGAGGAAATTAAACGCACAATAAATATGGGAAATGCCTGTTATTATTCGGTTCAGAAACTTTTGTCATCTAGTCTGCTGTCAAAAAATCTGAAAGTTAGAATTTATAAAACATTTATATAACAGGTCGTTCTGTATAATTCTGAAACTTGGACTCTCACTTTGAGAGAGGAACAGAGATTAAGGGTGTTTGAGAATAAGGTTCTTAGGAAAATATTTGGTGCTAAGAAGTATGAAGTTACAGGAGTATGGAGAAAGTTACACAACGCAGAACTGAATGCATTGTATTCTTCACCTATTATAATTAGGAACATTAAATCCAGACGTTTGAGATGGGCAGGGCATGTAGCACGTATGGGCGAATCCACAAATGCATATAGAGTGTTAGTTGGGAGGCCGGAGGGAAAAATACCTTTGGGGAGGCCGAGATGTAGATGAAAAGATAATATTAAAATGGATTTGAGGGAGGTGGGATATGATGACAGAAACTGGATTAATCTTGCACAGGATAGGGACCAATGGCGGGCTTATGTGAGGGCTGCAATAAACCTCCGGGTTCCTTAAAAGCCAGTAAGTAAGTAAGTAAGTAAGTAAGTAAGTAAGCATTACTATTTCTACTACTAAAAGTAGCCTATTTCCTTACCGTAATCTATGGCGAATCCTCGGCCTCATCTCGCCAAATATCATCTCGCTATCACCAATTTTATCGACGCTAAATAACCTAGTAGTTGATACAGCGTCGTTAAATAACAAACTAAAATTAAAAAAAAAATCTATATTCCTTACCAGATTTCAATTCACCTCGTTTCCATATCTCATACGTTGGCAGACCTGTTGTTACATGCGCTTTGTAACTCTCAAGAATGACGTAAGACTTTTAGTTTAATATTTCGCCGATATGGATGAACGCTTGGCCATTAAATAAAAATAAACATAAAAAATAAACAAAATGAGTTAATAATAATAGTATTAAGTGTAATAATACAATTAACAGGTAACAAATAAGTGGCAGTAAATAATTAGATCTACCTATACATGACAAACAAGAAAATAATTAGTATTTTTTTCCTTTGTGTTGCTTCTGGTTGAGACTGAAGTTTCGTATTGCATATGCAGGGCCCGTGTGGACACATTAGTTTAAATTGGAGCACGTGAAGCAGTTTCCACTTGGTGCGACATGATTCACACAGTCCGCACGAGTTGCTCTTTAAATTAATAAGATCACAAGGCTTCGTATTCTGCGCTACCTTTCGTCCTACAAGATTTGTCTGTCTTCGCAGAAAATCTCTTTAAGGGTTATAATGAAAGCGTTGTGAAGACGAATTGAATTGCGTACGTCATGAGACACTTCAGGATGACGTGTGTCATTTCCATTTCAGTATGTTTAAATCTCCATATAGACTACATACGTAGGATAGTATTGCAGTAGTTAATCGTTTTGCACAAATATTTCGATAAAAATGAGCAATTATATTTTGATCGTTGTAGGTCGTAGAATAAATGTCTGTTATTATTGGGTTGAGAAGCTTTTGTCATCTAGTCTGCTGTCAAAAAATCTCAAAGTTACAATTTATAAAACAGTTATATTACCGGTTGTTCTGTATGGCTGTGAAACTTGGACTCTCACTTTGAGAGAGGAACAGAGATTGAGGTTTTTTGAGAGTAAGGTTCTTAGGAAAATATTTGGGGCTAAGAGGGATGAAGTTACAGGAGAATGGAGAAAGTTACACAACACAGAACTGCACGCATTGTATCCTTCACCTGACATAATTAGGAACATTAAATCCAGACGTTTGAGACGGGAGGACATGTAGCACGTATGGGCGAATCCAGAAATGCATATAGAGTGGTAGTTGGGAGGCCAGAGGGGAAAAGACCTTTGGGGAGGCCGAGACGTAGATGGGAAGATAATATTAAAATGGATTTGAGGGAGGTGGGATATGATGATAGAGACTGGATTAATCTTGCTCAGGATAGGGACCAATGGAGGGCTTATGTGAGGGCGGCAATGAACCTCCGGGTTCCTTAAAAGCCAGTAAGAAAGTAGGTCGTAGAATGATTGCCATGTTTGTCGATGAATCTGGATGTTGGTAGATTCAAACGTGAACATGAATTTTTAAGGGCGATACATACATGCATGCATACATACATACATACATACATACGTCGACCTGGTTGGCGAGTTGGTATAGCGCTGGCCTTCTATGCCCAAGGTTACGGGTTTGATCCAGGGTTGGTCGATGGCATTTAAGTGTGCTTAAATGCGACAGGCTCATGTCCGTAGATTTACTGGCATGTAAAAGAACTCCTGCGGGACAAAATTCCGGCACATTCGGCGACGCTGATATAACCTCTGCAGTTGCGAGCGTCGTTAAATAAACCATAACATAACTTACATAAATACATACATATATATATATATATATATATATATATATATATACGTACATACATGCGTGTTCTGCCCATGTACAGGTCTTTCATTGCAAACCCAGCATTCACCAATCGTTCCTATTTTCTGCCTTCCTCTTAGTCTCCGCATATGATCCATATATCTTAATGTCGTCTAGCATCTGATATCTTCTTGTGCCCCGAACTCTTCTCCCGTTCACCATTCCTTTCAGTGCATCCTTCAGTAGGCAGTTTCTTCTCAGCCAGTGATCCAACCAATTCCTTTTCCTCGTCCTGATCAGTTTCAGTGTCATTCTTTCTTCACCCACTCTTTCCAAGACCACTTCATTTCTTATTCTGTGTCTTCACTTCACAAGCTCCATTCTTTTCCATATCAACATTTCAAATGCTTCTATTTCTTTCTCTTCATTTGGTCATAATGTCCATGTTTGTGCCCCTTATAATGCCACACTCCACACAAAGCACTTCATTAGTCTCTTCCTTAGTTCTTTTCTCAGAGGTCCGCGGAAGATGCTCCTTTCTCTATTAAAAGCTTCCTTGTCCATTGCTATCCTCCTTTTGACTTCCTGGCAGCAGCTCATGTTACTGTTTACAGTACACCCCAAGCATGGTGTAAGCTACAAAATAAGTAATTGTCGCAAATGTGCACAAATGAAAACTTATATTTGTGCAAATTACGAAATGTTTGTGCAATATTATAAATAATTGAGCAGAAAGATAATACGAATAAAATATGCAGAAACTAAATGTTATGTAATTTTGCTTCTTGGAGTTTCATTACTTTCAATCAACCTTGTCACACTGTAGATATACTTACATAAGTAAATCATTAAACGTAGGTGTGTTTAGAATCAATTAGTGCTGAATTTACATCACATTAAAATACGTAATTTTATGGACACTCTGAACATTGAAATTCTTTACTAGTAGGCCCTTCAAGATATATTTTTAGCAGAGTGCTAATTCCTTTTACTGAAAGGCGGTTTCTAATTCCAATTTTTACAAGATTCATGCAACTTCATCCTCGCTCACAATTTACAGTATGCGATGGAATTATATAAATCAATCAGAAGAAATTGTTCACTTAACTTACATGAATTGCACCAACTCTTTGAAATCAATTCCTGAACATCTATTGCTCAATACCTTTTTGAATATTGCCCATGCCATTAGCATTTCATTTAAATTCAGAATAGTTCAAACATCTCTGATTTCATTCTCTCCGTTACCATCTTCGTTTCTGAAGTCCCATTAGTTGTCGGATTTTTGCACATTTACATTGAAAGTTTGTTGCATTTTTAGAAGTCGAGTAGCAAAATGCGACAAATATATGTATGGCTTAAACCAGGCATGTCAATTGATGCCCATAGGAGCAAGCGCGCGCTTTAGAGCTCAGGAGAGTCTGAGCGCTTTACAGGGGAAAGGAAAGAGACAGACGAAAGAGGTGGTATATGCCGCTTGGTGGAGCTATATGCAGGGATGGCCAGCACTGATTCAATGGCTAAAGGGAAGAGAACTTATTAAAACTGTATCCATGTTAATTTTTAGATTTGCCTGAGAAGTATAAGTGCGTTATAAGAATGTAAGTTTTAATTTTAATGCTCAATTTCACAAGTTTGATTTTTTTTATTCAAAAGGAATATTTTCTCAACTTTTCGTATAGAAAAGTGAAATTTTCAGGTATAGGCCTATTTATTTAGTAGCCTTACAGAATGTTTTCGTAAATCTAATATACCGTATATACGTATTACTGAAAATAGTGTTTTGAAAATTTTGAAAATATTCGCATGGAAATTGTTTGTAAGGAAATGAATTAACAAAGCAACTACTGTTACATCATAAGCAAAAGATACGTGCCCATGTGTTATAAAAATGTCAGCTCTATAGTTTTAGCGATTTCCAGAAAATAATTTAATATTCTGATGATAGGAAGTTGCTCACAAATATCACCTTAAAAGCATAATGCGATAAGAGTTTTGTTATGTAATATTAGTTACACTTAAAACAGATACAGTACCTAGGTAACTTTGCTTTGTACTGTAATATTGTTCTGATTAGTTTATTGATTACTTTTGTAAGGCCAAAGATATCATCAATATAAATTCCAACTTATCATGTCATACTCAATCTCTTTCTTTGGAATGTCACTTTCTTTATGAATGATGTGTTTCATTCACTTAATACAGTATGATTATACTACTATGGAATTTAAGTGAATATTCCTTCTTAACTCTCTATTATGTTATTAACATTTAAAACACAAGTGCAATATTAAGAAATCAGTGTTAGTACTTTTGTTTTACAGACAATATAGATAATATCAAATAGAAAGAAGCCATATAAAAATAACGACATAAAATTTCACGTTCCGTTTGAAGTTTGTGCACCATTGTTTTCTTAATCCAACAGGTTGCTTATTTTGCTTATTCATATACACAACCCTTCCTCTTTCCATACTTAGCGCTTGCTGCCCGCGCACGACGTGAAGGTCAGAAAAATGCATTTGCCTTGACATCACTGGCTTAAATCCTGACCCCAAGTATTTGAAGCTCTCCACTTGCTCAACTGCCTCATTTAGAATTCGCCAGATAGATTGTTGAATCCTAACACTGTGCAGTAGTGTAAAGAGTACGTGATATGACGGCCAGGTATGAAGACGCGAATTGCCCGTGATCTTACATTCTCACGATGTCGACATAAAGCAATTTCGCTTTCCTCTATTTACATTCCCGCCATTGTTTGAGACGTATCTTTTTGACTCCTGATGCGAACAAATGACTGCGGCTCTCCGTGCGTAGAAATTCAGTTACGCTGACGCTGACATATGTAAAGTGGGAGGGAGTTGTCCAGGTTGTGATGCGCCTTATGTCGAATCTGCTGATGGCTAGCGCTGCGTGTTGCAGCATGTGGCCCCTTGTCGCGCCATGTGTGTTGCTGCAGTCTTTTCATACATCAGCGGTTTCATTCTGTTTTTTGAAGAGGGTATTTCCAAATGCTTCCCTTGTATAATTGTTTTTGTCGTTATTCATGCTAATGACTGTGAATGTTACTTCCACACTACAGAATATAAGATATAAAATATCACTGGAAACGATATCGTTGATTCAACACCTTAATTTTATTGAATATTAATTTACATACTTGAAATAAAACAGTAATGTAAATATAAACATGAATAATAATAATAATAATAATAATAATAATAATAATAATAATAATCTATACTAATAATAAATCTGTAGCCGAAATTTTTCTGGTAATTTTCGATTTTCGAAAAATAATTGGTCCTGACATATAATTATAATTAACCACCCTGAAACCGAAAATAGCTCTTTTGAAATTTTTGTTTGTATGTCTGTCTGTCTGTATGTTTGTTAGCTTTGCACAGGATAATGGATGAACGGATTTCGATGAAAATTGGGATGTAAATTATGTTCGTTGTAACTTAGATTTTAGGCTATATGGCATTCAAAATACATTATTTAAAAGGAGGGTTATAAGGGGGCCTGAATTAAATACATCAAAATATCTCGCTTATTATTGATTTTTGTAAAAAATGTTACAGAACAAAAGTTTCTTTAAAAATAATTTGCGATAAGTTTTATTCCTTGAAAAATTTTGATAGGACTGATATTTAATGAGATAAATGAGTTTTAAAACTAAAATAACTGCCATCTAATGAAATAAAAAACAAATGATTCGTCTATAAGGGGCCTTGGACAAGCAACAATCGAAAGCTATGAAAGACAGCCTACAGAGAATGTTTCTGTGTTTGTATGAAGTAATATCGGAAGCTAAATTAACCGATTTGTATAATTAATTATTATTTCACCATTGGAAAGTGTAGTTTCTCTAGATGGACATAATGCTATAATGTTATTACAGTAACTTCTGATATAATGTAATATAATATAATATAATATAATATAATATAATATAATATAATATAATATAATATAATATAATATAATATAATATAATATAATATAATATAATATAATATAATATATAATATAATATAATATATGTAATGTAATGTAATATTATATAATATAATTTAAGTTATTTGAAGGGTTCAGAACCATAGTGGGCCAAACGCCATTTACTGAATACGTAGAAAAGAAAGGTTAAAATTAAGTTATTACCATAATTGAATGGAAACATATAGCAAGTAAAATAAAGTATGGACATTAAATCTAAATGATGTCAATGTTCATTAAACTATGGTTGCATGTAATAACAATTAAGAAACATGTTAAAGGAATTGTCATTGTACCAAATGAGTGTCTCTGGACCAAAATGATCGCATTTTAATTATTTGGATGCAATTTAAATTAAGTAACATATTAAACGATTTATCCTTCTATCAAACACCAATGTTCCCTGGATCAAATGTCCTATTTTAATTATGTAATTACTTTATATTTATTTCTAACGGGTGCAGCGGAGCGCACGGGTACGGCTAGTACAATGAATAAAAATAATAATAGCCTGCAAAAATAGGAGAGATTGAGAAATGCAGAAGACTATGAGTGGATGAATAATACAATAATAACAATAATAATAATAATAATAATAATAATAATAATAATAATAATAATAATAATAGTAATAATAATAATAGTAATAGTAATAATAATTTATTTTATTTATTTATTTATTTAGAATATTAATGTGCAAAACAACAGCACAAGGCCAATTACAGTTTAGCACAGGATACAAAACAAAACAAAACAGAAGAAATGGTGATGAGAATGAATGATATAAATGGCAGCGAGATGGAATACAATCAATATAATAGTCATCAATAATCTTTGACCAAATGCAACAAAATAAATAGCAATATCTGACAATAATAACAAGTAAGGATATATCATGATAAACTGAAAGGTGTATATACTACACATTAATAATAATAATAATAATAATAATAATAATAATAATAATAATAATAATAATAATACAATGACAATAGCAAAGTTTGGAAAATGCTGAATTTACAGTGAAAAACTCTTGGGCAGAAAATTATGAATGAATAAATGAATAGTACATTAATAATTATAATAATAATAATAATAATAATAATACGGTAGGAGAGAATTGGAAATTTGATATTTCACTGATGTTTTTTAATTTTATGATAATATAGCGATAATTCACTAATTAGTTTAGTGAGGGAGAATTTTATCCACTTTAACTGAAGTGGCTACTAAGTAAGAATGAAATGATAATGTAGTAATGGAGTGATAAATCTTTGGGTGATTTAAAAACAACTGAATATTTTTAATAAAAGAATAAAAAAATCAATGTAAATGTTTACTAATAAGTTACTGCAGTTAAAGGCTATGTACTAATATAGATCGTTTTTATGCATGAATATTACAATTCTGTGACCGGACATCGGTAAGTGTGCCTGAAAACCATAGCGTACCGAAAAAGAAACACACTGATATCTTTGCAACTATTCAACCAATAAATCTTAATTCACAATGATTGCTCACGTCATTTCAAATAATTGAAGGGTTCAGAACCATATTGGGCCAAGCGCCATTTACTAAAACCGTAGAAAACAAGGGTTAAAATGAAATTATTACCATAATTCAATGGAAACATATAGCAAGTAATATAAAGTATACACATTAAAACTAAATGATATGTCCATCTTCATTAAACTATTCACTTAACTTTAACTCTTGCTTTCTCAGTTTTTAATAAATGGCGCTTGGCCCACTATGGCTCTGAACCCTTCAAATGTTCAGATATGATTAAAATTGTGGAAGATATGAATTTTTTTTTCTCTGAAGTTTTTTCCCACGTCTCGCCTTAAGCGTTTGTTTTTATAAACTTCTAAAATTTTACAAAATGTTTAATGTTATTTGTAGTCTGAATATTTTAATAACAAGAATGGAGTCTAAATTAATTCCAAGTAAATAAAACAAAATATTTTTTTAAAATAGAATAAAGAATTACAAGAATACAAAATAATATTTACTTAATTCGAATTCATTAAAATAACAGCAAACAGTATTATGTTATACTCTTTCAACGCGTTGACATTTATAAATATCGCATACATATATTACCTTGTGTCAACAAAATAGATCGTTCGTCAGGAAACTAAAGGTCACATTCAGCTATCGTTTCCATGGCGTCATAACAATACTCTGATCGATAGTAAGTGACCTTTCCTCTATTTCTGTGTAGTTCGAATGCAAGAAGAGTTGCATTCAGCTGAAACAATTGGATACTTCCACATAATCATTTGTAAAACGGCATCAGCTTGGAGGATTTGTTGAGACAGGCATGTTTTACAAATTGCTTCAGCAATTGTATTTTATATGGAGATCGCTGTTTCAACTTCAACTACATTACATTTTTTTTTGCATATTTTATTATTCATAGGGGAGCACTTGTCAGACTGTCAGACTAAAAGTTCGTCACGACATCTTGGGAATACATCATGAGGCGAACTTAATATTTCATTCCGTAACGCGTTTATCCTTGGGAAGAATCGAACTACCTTAAAATGGCCGTAATATATCTGCAACGAGAACTGAGGCATCATCCGCTTCAAAAGCATATTATGTTAGACAATGTTTATTCTTACGTATCACCAGTTTTAGTGCAAATAAGTAAAATTTAGTTTTATAGAAGTAAGCAATTAATTACTTACACTTAAATAAATTATTTTCGGATTGAATTTTTATTTTATGTGTGCACAGTGCAACTGTAAATAATTTTTTGCACGATCGTGTTTTTTGTTGTTGTATTTTCAGTTATTGTTGTTAGGCCTTGAAAGTTAGAATTCCCACAAAGAAACTTGTTGCTAGGGAAACCATTTTCAATAACATCAAACTGTACTGAAATAGACTCATTACAGTACACTTACTGTTACTTAGTTACCATTAAAGTATAGTTTTGCGAAGGCTTTGGAATAATATTGCTCTAAATTTTCAATGCATAATATATTGTTTACTTACTTACCTACTGGCTTTTAAGGAACCCGAAGGTTCATTGCCGCCCTCACATAAGCCCGCCATTCGTCCCTATCCTGAGCAAGATAAATCCATTCTCTATCATCATAGCCCACCTCCCTCAAATCCATTTTAATATTATCCTCCCATCTACGTCTCGGCCTCCCTAAAGGTCTTTTTCCCTCCGGCCTCCCAACTAACACTCTATATGCATTTCTGGATTCGCCAATACGTGCTACATGCACTGCCCATCTCAAACGTCTGGATTTAATGTTCCTAATTATGTCAGGTGAAGAATACAATGCGTGCAGTTCTGCGTTGTATAACTTTCTCCATTCTCTTGTAACTTCATCCCTCTTAGCCCCATATATTTTCCTAAGCACCTTATTCTCAAACACTCTTAACCTATGTTCCTGTCTCAAAGTGAGAGTCCAAGTTTCACAACCATAAAGAACAACCGGTAATATAACTGTTTTATAAATTCTAACTTTCTGATTTTTTGACAACAGACTGGATGATAAAAGCTTCTCAACCGAATAATAACGGGCATTTCCTATTTTTATTCTGTGTTTAATTTCCTCCCGAGAGTCATTTATATTTGTTGCTGTTGCTCCTAGTTATTTGAATTTTTCCACCCTTTCAAAGAACAAATTTCCGATTTTTGTATTTCTATTTCGTACAATATTCTCATCACGAGACAGTGTACCTATTTCAATATTCATAGGTTTAAAACAATTCATATAAATGCTTTAAGTTTATAATATAGTTTTGGAAACTCTACCGTTTCAGTTCCATGAAAGTGTTTTACAGTGTCAATGTATCGGAATACTGAAATTAAGTTAACACTTTACTTTCTGAAAGAAAATGGACGGCTAATTCTGTACGAAACGCATGTTTCAGAGAGTAGAGCTTAAAATGTTAGGGCTGATCTCACAGCTTAAGTAGGATAAGTGACAAAGGTTTTCGTAAGTAGGATATCACGTCAAGGAACAAGTTTCATCTGACAGAAGAATAGCCTTTGATTCAAGAAGTGCAAAGTTAACTTCCTGCTGACGCTGGAGACGTGAAAAGCAAGGGAAAACTCTGAAGCACTTTGTTATCCATGTAAGAGCCCGTAGCAAGCGTGTCTGCGTTGGATATGTGACGAGATAAGTTTGTGATACACCACGCATTCATACCTTTTAGAAACAAAGGAAAAATAACTCCATTATCATCCTAATCTTTTTCTTCTTTCTAAACATCATAAACATAAAAAATTATTCTTTGTCTTTATGTACACTTTTGTTTGTGAAAAGTGCAACACCCAGAAAGAATGGCCCGAACGACTCCAAACTCGAGAGATGTGTACGACAGTGTAGGCTACCACCAATAATAATTAATTCCGTTTCCAGAGAGATGGCGTACACATAGGCCCGACAGTGACGTCTCTAATGTTAATAGCAAGGTCAGTGTTATGCCTTGCTCAGTCAGTGCAGAGCTTCCATACGAAATGGAAATGTGAAAGCTAGTGCAGGTAAGCCTCGTCGACGTGGCAGGGCGCAATATCAGCATGTGAGTAGTTCGAACGGGGCAGAATGGTTGGTCTCCGGGAAGCAGGTTTATCATACCGTAACATTTCGGCTCATACAGGGCATGCTGCTACGACAGTGATATTGTATTGTATTGTATTGCCAACATTTACATCTCTGTAATGTGGACCTCACAATTTTTGTATCCGGTGCCACAATTACGTTCATTACAGATATATGCGGATACACCACGCAGACATACCTTTTACAAACAAAGCAAAAATAACTCCATCTTCATAATCTTTTTATTCTTTTTCAACATCATAAACATAATAGTACATTATGCAACGAGCCTATAATGATAGTAATTAAGAAGCGAGTATGGATGTTTATGAAACGAGCGCAAGCGAGTTTCATAATTTTTATACGAGCTTCTTAATTACCACTATAGGCGAGTTTCATACTACTTTTTATGCTCGACCATATTTCTAACTTGAAATTATTCAGATGTATACATTTTATTTGTATCTGACAAGATCGGAAGTGACCTTGTTCTAGGTCGTGAATCGTGAGATGTGCGCAGACGCGATAGTATTGATTTCTTTCCGAGGAACAATAATGTCATTGACCTTGATGTAATCCCGTTAAACTTGGTATAACCTTGATTATTGAATTCGACATTGAAAAACGAGATGACAAATTGAATTTATTTGAATATTATTTACAGTTAACGCTAATTATTATAGTAACAGAACATAACCTTCTGCGACAGTATTGGATTTCCATCCTCCGTGACTTTTCGCTAATTCTCTTTCGATTGCATATCCGAGAATAATCGATACTTGCGGTTTTATAACGGTACAAAGCTGACTTGTTATTGGCTGAACACCTGTAAGCTGAGTTGTCATTGGCTGAAAACGCCTGTACTTTAATGAATAGGTGTACTTTAATGACATGCATTAAAGGGCTGCTACCTGGTGTATAATTACTACATTTCGGCATGGTCGAGCATAAAAAAATTATTATTTGTCTTTATGTAGTTACAAGAATGGATCTTGTTATTCTTGTTCCCCAACATTGATAAAATGTACTTAGTTTGCGGGCCATTGGATTGTTGTTTAGCGGCAACCCCATTTCATTGGCCACACGACACGAATCAGATCTTTTTTCTGTGGATCTCAACCAAAAATGGACTTTCGAGCAGTCAGTGGACGCGCAAGCCATTAAGATGAACTGTAATACAATACCTGCACATACTCTCCCTGGTAGAACTCTTGACTCAACCCGTTGCAGAAGATGCGACGAGCAAGAAACGCTTCCTCACGTCTTGGGTTTCTGCCATCATGGAGAATTGCTCCGAATCAACAGACATAATACGGTTCGTTCTCTCATCGCAGCTTCAATCCGTCAGAATGCTTCCTATGAGGTTTATGAGGAGGTTGGTTGCGTCTCTTCTGATGCCTCTACTAGACAGGCTGATATCATCATAATTGATCGGCAGAAGGATAAGGGTGTCATTCTTGATCCCACAATCCGTTTCGAGATGCATGAGCAACAGCCACAAGAGGTGTGTCGTGAAAAACAAGTCATATATGAGCCTTGTTGTCAGCATCTCGGAGCACAATACCACATCACACATTGGACAGTTTGTGGGCTCATGTTCGGTGCCCGTGGCACGATCCCACGTGAAACTTTAAATCAACTTAAACAATTTAAAATTTCTGATGCAACGATTGATGCCATAGGATCTCACGTGTTAAAATCATCCTTAGCTATAATTAGTAATCATTTGTACCCAACAAAATTTTTATTGTAAATGATTTCCTACGTTTTCTTATCTTAATGTTTTTTCTTTTTCTTTCCAAGTGTCACAAAATTGTTTTGTTTACTTATTATTCTTTATGAATTGATTAGTAGGCCGATCTATCGAACCCTTATTTAGGGCGGCTTTTGTTTCTACAAATTATCTGGACATTTTCAAGTTTACTTCCTAGTTCGTGTAGTTATACC
The DNA here is from genome assembly GCF_040183065.1 of Periplaneta americana. Lineage (NCBI taxonomy): Eukaryota > Metazoa > Arthropoda > Insecta > Blattodea > Blattidae > Periplaneta > Periplaneta americana. The sequence continues at coordinate 195,841,798 of NC_091121.1, forward strand.
CCTTTTCTGACATTCACCTCCAAGTCTTCCGAAAAATAAATTAAAGATAATATGCTCACATTGTTTTGTGATTTCCAGGTTTCTTTATGCTTTCCTCCTACTCCTGATCTTTTGTCTCTGTATATTCCTCTTCAGTTTTTTCGTGCCTCGTTTTCTCCATTTTTGGTATTTTGTTTCTGTCCTTTCCTATTCATCACCATGCCTTCACTTGCTCTACTCCTTTCCTTTACACCGTTCTCTTAATCCTGCCCCGTTTTTCCTCTTTTTTGCTCCCCTTATATTTCTACCAAATTTTCCTCTTCGTTTTCACGTGTTCTTGTTCATCTTCTCCTGATCTTCCCCTTCTTCGTTCTTCTTTCTATCATTATTATCCATCTCTCCCTCTTAGCTTCTCCCAAGTCATTAGGTTTATCTTATTGTACAGCTGAGGAGGTACACTGCTCCGTCGATTTAGTAGAAATTCAATGTTCACCTTCTTAGATATAATATGCGGAGCAAGTCCCCTGCAATCGGCAAGCATCATCTTTTGGTAGGCAGTGGTATTCAATCTACGGTACGTGTACCCCTAGGTATACGCGGAGTTGTCTCAAGGGGTACGCATCCCACTGAATATGTATGTAAAAATGCTCCCATGTTTATTATATTATATTAACAGTAACAAATATAAATGATACTCGGGAGGAAACTAAACGCGGAATAAATATGGGAAATGCCTGTTATTATTCGGCTGAGAAGCTTTTGTCATCTAGTCTGCTGTCAAAAATTCTGGAAGTTAGAATTTATAAAACAGTTATATTACCGATTGTTCTGTATGGTTGTGAAACTTGGACTCTCACTTTGAGAGTGGAACAGAGATTAAGGGTGTTTGAGAATAAGGTTCTTAGGAAAACATTTGCAGCTAAGAGGGATGACGTTACAGGAGAATGGAGTAAGTTCCACAACGCAGAACTGCACGCATTGTATTCTTCACTTGACATAATTAGGAGCATTAAATCCAGACGTTTGAGATGGACAGGGCATGTAGCACGTATGGGCGAATCCAGAAATGCATATAGAGTGTTAGTTGGGAGGCCAGAGGAAAAAAGACTTTTGGGGAGGCCGAGACGTAGATGGGAGGATAATATTAAAATGGATTTGAGAGAAGTGGGATATGATATAGAGAGTGGATTAATCTTGCACAGGATAGGGACCAATGGCGAGCTTATGTGAGGGCGGCAATGAACCTCCTTGTTCCTTAAAGCTATAAGTAAGTAAATAATAATAATTATTGTTATATTATGTTTTATATATGTTACAGGCCTATTATTATTCATTTTTATTTCAACATCAATCTTAGTCTTTTGTTAATTGGATATCCTAATTGCAACGCAGTTTGGGTGTGCAAATATGTTTTAAAGATACGCTAGCAAAAAGAATTGAATACCATTGAGGTAGAAGAAAAAAGTCAAGGAATATGATGCACAATAAAAAATCGATCATACGTGAATGGGTATTTAAGAGTTGTTAATTCATTATAAAAAGCGAATCTGATACAACGTGAATAGAAATTAATTTTATTTCTTAGAAAAAATATATACTTACAAATGGCTTTTAAGGAACCCGAAGGTTCATTGCCGCCCTCACATAAGCCCGCCATCGGTCCCTATCCTGTGCAAGATTAAGCCAGTCTCTATCATCATACCCCACCTCCCTCAAATCCATTTTAATATTATCCTCCCATCTACGTCTCGGCCTCCCTAAAGGTCTTTTTCCCTCCGGTCTCCCAACTAAAACTCTATATGCATTTCTGGATTCGCCCATACGTGCTACATGCCCTGCCCATCTCAAACGTCTGGATTTCAAGTTCCTAATTATGTCAGGTGAAGAATACAATGCGTGCAGTTCTGTGTTGTGTAACTTTCTCCATTCTCCTGTAACTTCATCCCGCTTAGCCCCAAATATTTTCCTAAGCACCTTATTCTCAAACATCCTTAACCTATGTTCCTCTCTCAGAGTGAGAGTCCAAGTTTCACAGCCATATAGAAGAACCGGTAATATAACTGTTTTATAAATTCTAACTTTCAGATTTTTGGACAGCAGACTGGATGATAAGAGCTTCTCAACTGAATAATAACAAGCATTTCCCATATTTATTCTGCTTTTAATTTCCTCCCGAGTGTCATTTATATTTGTTACTGTTGCTCCAAGATATTTGAATTTTTCCACCTCTTCGAAGGATAAATCTCCAATATTTATTTTTCCATTTCGTACAATATTCCCGTCACGAGACATAATCATATATTTTGTCTTTTCGGGATTTACTTCCAAACCGATCAATTACTTGCTTCAAGTAAAATTTCCGTGTTTTCCCTAACCGTTTGTGTATTTTCTCCTAACACATATAAATAAAGGAATATACAATAATAAGTGAATGAATAAATAAATATATACAGTATAAATAAATAACCTTATAAATAAATGAGTACAGAAAGAAACAAACAAAGAAATAAAGAAAAGGAGGACTCAGTGGGTAAGTGAGTGAGTGAGTGAGTGAAGTTATGAAGAAAGGAAAGAATGAATGAACGAATGAATGAATTAATGAAGGAATGAATAGATTAATAAAAAAATAAAGGATTAAATAAATAAAGAAGAAAATTAAAATAAATAAAATTACCTTACTCTCACTAGCAATATCCATAACATTTGTGCCGTTTTCAAGGCATTGTACTTACTTTGTCAGAAACACTCAGACGTGAACGTGTTTGTGACATGATGCCTTACCAGTATGCGGGGGCTTGGACTCTCGTCACCACGTTGTATTGTTTCGTGCTTCCTTCAGACTCTGACGCATTCTACTAAATCGACACAGCAGTGTAAGACCTGAGCTAAATATTTATATGTGCAAATAGACCGTGATGACATCATCTCCTCTGCAGCGACCGGCAGAATGGGGGAAGTGCCTTCGATTCTGCGCGTTTGTCCAGTTGTAACTGACAATTCGTATTTATGAACCTATTGAACTGTAGGGCTGTTCAGTGATTAACATAATATGATGAAATTATAATAATGCAGTACTGATGGAATGGAAATAATAGGGGAAATGGAAGTACTCTGTGATGAAATGCACAATTATTATGTTCACTACATATTATTAATAGAATCTGTCTGAAATCTAATTCCGGAGATTTTTTTACACTTTTAGTGTAAATCAGTCAGCTGTTTCGACTTCGGTTATGCATTATTTTGTCATTATTAACGATTATGATGTGCGTTGATATTTAGTTTCCCTCCTGACACTACCAGTTTCAATCTCTAGCTTTTGGAGAGTTTGAAGCTTTCATAGTTGTTAGGTCAAAAACTTTTGGGTGTCTGTGCCATGTCTCCGTGGAACAACTTCGAGGTTGTAGGCTATGGCGTTGAGATATTGGAGTGGTTTCATCTTTGACAGAAAGTTCCGTAGCATAGTTTCTATCCTTTATGTACGCGATGACTTTGAAGTTGAAAATAGACTCTGAGAGTTCATATAAGATAAGTAACATATAGCCTAACAAAGATATTACACAATTTTAAATTTACAGTAAAACCTTGGATTACGAGTAAAGAAGACTTGAATTCGATTTGACTGTGGGCACACAAATTTGGATTAAGATTAAATCCAGAGAAATCGCAAGCAATCGTAATGGGACATAATCGTCTACGAAGCACTCTTGATAGTAGTACTATACCACATATAATATTGAATGGGATTATTGTTAAATACAGTGAAACAGTTAAAAATCTTGGCATTTTTATGGATAGCAATCTAAATTGGAACATTCAAGTAACACACATTTGCAAAAAAATATTTTCTCAACTTCACTCCTTGTTTCATATGAAAGAATTTCTACCATTTAGTCTAAAAAAAATCTTATTCAGACGCTTGTAATGCCCCATTTTGATTATTGCGATTCCTTGCTAACTAATGTACTGTAAGTTCACTCTTAGCTAAGACACTACAACGTGTTCATAATGTGTGTATATAATTCATCTGCAATACTCGTAAATTTGGCCATATAACACCTTCCCTCCAGTTACTTTCATGGGTGCGTCTGAAGGAACGAAGAACAATACATTCACTGTCTCTTCTGTTTAGAATCATGCATACTTCTACTCCGAATTATCTGTTATCGCGCTTTCAATTTCTTACAACTCTTCGAAACGGACATCAAGCACTTCTTTCTATCCCTCATCATAGAACGTCTTTATACTCATCCTCCTACACTATAGAAATACCTCGCATCTGAAATTCGTTACCTAATGACGTCAGGGACTGCCGGACTTTATCACAATTCAAAATTAAATTGGAAAATTTTGTCTTATTTAATGCTTTTTAGGTATTGCTAGAAGTGTTGAGTTGTGTTTTTTTTTCTCTGGATTAAAATTGCAAGTTTCTTGTTTATGTTAGTTAATTAGTTAGGATACAATTAATTATGATACTTAATCACTCATTTAAAGTTTGCGTGACTGCAAGCAGTGTATATTTTTGTGTGGCTTTACTTTGTTTATAGCGTATTTTTTTCCTTTTTATTTCTATTATTATTGTATTTATATTTCTGGTGCTGTGAAAGAGAAGGCCTGATGGCCTTAACTGCACTAGAATAAATAAATAAATAAATAAATAAATGAGTGAATAACTGAATAAATAAATAACTAAATAAATAAATGAATGAATAAATAAATAAATAAGTAACTAAGTAAATAAATAAGTAAATAAATAAATAAATGAGTGAATAACTGAATAACTGAATAAATAAATAAATAAATAACTGAATAAATCAATGAATGAATAAATAAATAAATAAGTAACTAAGTAAATAAATAAGTAAATAAATAAATAAATAAATGACTGAATAACTGAATAAATAAATAACTGAATAAATAAATAAATAAATAACTAAGTAAATAAATAAGTAAATAAATAAATAAATAAATGAGTGAATAACTGAATGAATAAATAAATAACTGAATAAATAAATAAATAAATAAATAAATAAATAAATAAGTAACTAAGTAAATAAATAAGTAAATAAATAAATGAGTGAATAACTGAATAAATAAATAAATGAGTGAATAACTGAATAAATAAATAACTGAATAAATGAATGAATGAATGAATGAATAAATAAATAAATAAATAAATAAGTAACTAAGTAAATAAATAAGTAAATAAATAAATAAATGAGTGAATAACTGAATAAATAAATAACTGAATAAATAAATAAATGAATGAATAAATAAATAAATAAATGAGTGAATAACTGAATAACTGAATAAATAAATAACTGAATAAATGAATGAATGAATGAATGAATGAATAAATAAATAAGTAACTAAGTAAATAAATAAGTAAATAAATAAATAAATGAGTGAATAACTGAATAACTGAATAAATAAATGAATGAATGAATAAATAAATAAATAAGTAAGTAACTAAGTAAATAAATAAGTAAATAAATAAATGGGTGAATAACTGAATAAATAAATGAATGAATAAATAAATAAATAAATAAATAAATAACTAAGTAAATAAATAAGTAAATAAATAAGTAAATAAATAAATAAATAAATTCGTTTGGGAGTTTTTTGGAAAACGAGAGAACAATTAGGAAATATTTTTGTTTGGTAAACGAGCGAAGTTTTTCATTACGAGCAGCACGATTTGTACGGAACTTGTTTCGCTTGCGAGCAACAGCAAGAGGCAATGAAGGGGATGTCGTCTGAAGAGGAAGAGAAGAAAAGAGCGGTCGAATTCCTCGCTTCAGATGAGATTAAAGAGGTGTGTAAAAAGTGGGAAGTACTACAAAAATTTTGTTAAAATTCACCACCCTGATAAGGTTGTAGCTGTGCATGCGATAAATCTGTTTAACGACAACGCAATGCCACATTTCCGCAAAATCCTCAAAACGAGGCAAAAGCAGATGTTACTGGATAGGTTCTTAGGCAAAGCAAAAGATTCCAGTCAGTCAGGCAGTCAGACGTGACTCCGTTAGTGACTGTAAAAATATTTTCTTTAAATATTCAACAAGTTGACTAAGCAGTAAAACAGGTGAAAGACACTGAAAAACAAAATACAGTAAAGTAATTTGAGTTGCACTATTGTATTGAATTTTACCTCAATTACATAGCATTTTATATGAATAAAATCTTGTGAAACGAATTAATCTGAGTTTGCATTGGTTCTTATGAGAAATTTGCTTTGATATGCGAGTGTTTTGCAAACAAATTATGCTCGAAACCCAAGGTTTTACTGTACCTGGAAAAACTTTGCGGATAAAATTATTAGGTCTACATTTCGCGTTTTATCCCGAATTATCATGTTATCCAAAAAATTTAGTATAATATTGAGAAAACATTTTTCTGTGTTAAATTGGAAGGAATATTTTCTCTTTTAGCATTTTTTTTTTGTTTATGACTATCAAATAGACAAAGTATATGATTGTGTCTCGTGACGAGAATATTCGTATTGTACGAAATGGAAATATAAAAATTGGAAATTTATCCTTTGAAGATGTGGAAAAATTCAAATATCTTGGAGCAACAGTAACAAATATAAATGATACTCGGGAGGAAATTAAACAAAGAATAAATATGGGAAATGCCTGTTATTATTCGGTTGAGAAGCTTTTATCATCCAGTCTGCTGTCAAAAAATCTGAAAATTAGAATTTATAAAACAGTTATATTACCGGTTGTTCTTTATGGTTGTGAAACTTGGACTCTCACTTTGAGAGAGGAACATAGGTTAAGGGTGTATGAAAATAAGGTGCTTAGGAAAATATTTGGGGCTAAGAGGGATGAAGTTACAGGAGAATGGAGAAATTTACATAACACAGAACTGCACGCATTGTATTCTTCACCTGACATAATTAGGAACATTAAATACAGACGTTTGAGATGGGCAGGGCATGTAGCACGTATGGGCGAATCCAGAACTGCATATAGAGTGTTAGATAGGAGGCCGGAGGGAAAAAGACCTTTGGGGAGGCCGAGACGTAGATGGGAAGATAATATTAAAATGGATTTGCGGGAGGTGGGATATGATGATAGAGACTGGATTAATCTTGCTCAGGATAGGGACCAATAGCGGGCTTATGTGAGGGCGGCAATGAACCTCCAGGTTTTTTAAAAGCCATTTGTAAGTAAGTAAGTAAGCTATGTGATCATCCTGCCAATCCGGGCAAGCTGAAACCGACTACAGCAACTCTTTCCTTGGACACACAACAGATGGTTTGTTGATTACATAAATATTTACTGTTTTAAAAATAATAGTTATTAATTTTATTACTTACTAACCTACGAATGGCTTGTAGCGAACCTGGAGGTTCATTGTCGCCCTCACATAAGCCCGCCATCGGTCCCTATCCAGAGCAAGATTAAACCAGTCTCTACCATCATATCCCACCTTCCTCAAAACCATTTTAACATTGTCCTCCCATCTACTTCTCGAACCACCGGCGTGGCTCAGCCGGTTAAGGCGCTTGCCTGCCGGTCTGAAGTTGCGCTCGGGCGCGGGTTGATCCCCGCTTGGGCTGATTACCTGGTTGGGTTTTTTCCGAGGTTTTTCCCAACCGTAAGGTGAATGCCAGGTAATCTAAGGCGAATCCTCGGCCTCATCTCGCCAAATACAATCTCGCTATCACCAATATCATCAACGCTAAATAATCTAGTAGTTGATATAGCGTCGTTAAATAACGAACTAAAAAAAATCTACGTCTCGGTTCCTCAAAGGTCTTTTCCTTCAGATATTTCAACTAACATTCTATATGCATTTCTGGATTCATCCATGCATGCTACATGCCCTTCCCATCTCAAACGTCTGTATTTAATGTTTCTAATTATGTTAGGTTAAAGAATACAATCCGTGGAGATTAGTTACAAATTATTACTAATATTTGTATATAAACCTTAATGAAATTGTAATTGAGTAGGCCTGTTTGCAAAATCTAGAGAAAATCAAAACTCGAGTGGGATTTAATTGACTATTACACGATCAGAAGAAAGTATATCAAGATTAGAAGAAATAAAATATTAATTGACTTATTGAAATTCTATTTCACTATGTTAGCTTCGCGAAAACGTTTGAACGGAGCCGCCATTTTCAGTTGACTGTCTATGCTGTAAACAAATGACGATCGCTAAGGATGTTTTATAGTACCGTAAAGAATTTGCAGTTTGAAATGATGGCAAGCAAACAAATGGTAGGGAGATGTAAAAAACTGAAGGAAGTATATAAATATTACGAGAAATAAAGTACTCTTATACAATAAAATATTAATTGACTTACTGAAATTCTATTTCACTAATGTTATCTTCACTAATGTTTGAACAGAGCCGCCATTTTCAGTCGACTATCTATGCGGGAAACATATTATGACCGCAAAACATGTTTTATAGTACAGTACCGAAAAGAATTTGCAGTTTGAAATGTTGGCAAACAAAGGAACAAATGCTGGGGTAGTGATAAAAACAAACAAAGATAGGGAAACAATAAAATTAAACAAATGCTAGGGGGGCGATAAAATTGTGCGATAAGCAACCATGATTGGTTGAAAGATGTCCTTTCGTACCGTTTTGTTGGTCAGAAGTATTATGACGTAGTAAAACTGTAATAGTCATTATAATAAATATTGTATTTCTTAAAGCAGGTATGCTCATTCTCTGACTCCCGATTACGTTCTGTAATCACAACCTTCGAATGTAGAGCGTGCTGTTCCCCGTTCGAAGCTCGACGGATGGCTGCAGAAGGCAGTTCAAGTACTTAGTAAACGCACGAATAGCGCGGGACAATGATACAGTCAAAACCTTCTGTAAGCAAACGATCATTCCGTACAGCGTGGGAGGAAGACTATTTTTGTTGTAGGTTCGGTGAAAACGGAAAGCGATTACTATACTGTAAGGTACTGTCAGGAATACTACTGAGCAACATAAAACTAAATTATAGGCTCTGCTACCCAGAACATGCCGAAGTGACAGAGAAGCTGTTTTCTGTAATATAGCCTATTTTCATTACACCAACGTTATTATTATTATTATTATTATTATTATTATTATTATTATTAGACCTATTATTATTGTTATTGTGGTGATTTTATTCCAGCAGAAATAGATATTTTGATAAAATAATTTTTCAGGGGTGCAACGTGCACTACAGCTTCAAGAATTGAAAGCACTTCATGAAAGGCCAAACATTGAAGAGAGTCGAACAATTCAGAGTCTATGTTTTGGAGCAAGTTAGCCTATGTAGTGTGTTGGGAATTAGCTAAGTCACTAAAACCCTTCACGGATGGTGAACTTGTAAAGAGATGCATGGTGCCTGAACAAAATATAGTTAATTATGTCTCTGTACTGCAATAGTTCAAATGTGAATTCATAGAACATAGATTTAGTGATTTTTAGACGTATGGAGAGTGATATTAGTATTTTTTGTTAATCTTTTCATAAATTTAGTACAATCCGTGAGAGTGCAGTTCCAGGACGAGTTAATTGATTTACTAAGTAACGTAGAATTCAGAACTAAATGCAGAGAATATGACTTGACAAGCATATTATTTATGTTGTACATTCGGTGAAAATGGAAAGTGATTACTATATTGTAAGGTACTGTCAGAATACTACTGAGCAACATAAAACTACATTATAGGCTCTGCTACCCAGAACATGCCGAAGTGACAGAGAAGCTGTTTTCTGTAATATAGCCTATTTTCATACACCAACGTTATTATTATTATTATTATTATTATTATTATTATTATTATTATTAGACATATTATTATTATTATTATTATTATTATTATTATTGTTATTGTGGTGATTTTATTCCAGCAAATGTGAATTCACAGAACATAGTTCTAGTGATTTTAGAAGTATGGATATTAGTATTTTTGTTAATCTTTTCATAAATTTAGTACAATCCGTGAGAGTGCAGTTCCAGGACGAGTTAATTGATTTACTAAGTAACGTATAATCCAGAACTAAATGCAGAGAATATGACTTGACAAGCATAGAATTATTTAAAAAATGAACAAAACGAAATATTACAAGATCAGCTTATTCGTTGCCACTATGTTAGCTACCTTCGCCTCGACATATGCGTGCGAACAATTATTTTCGAGAATGAAGGTTACTAAATCCAAACATAGGTCCCAATTAACAGATGAGCATCTTTAGCGCATTGCAGTAAATTCGTTGGAAATAGATTCCCGATTACTTGCAGAAAAGAATGCAGATGTTGAATAGACCACAAAGTAGACTATATGGTGGAATATTAAAATGTTATTATCTATGATATTATTATGTCATAACTATATTATAGTACATTATGCAACGAGCCTATAATGAAGGTAATTAAGAAGTGAGTATGGATATTTATGAAATTAGCGGAAGCGAGTTTCATAATTTTCATACGAGATTCTTAATTACCATTATAGGCGAGTTTCATACGACTTTTTATGCTCGACCATATTTCTAACTTGATATTATTAATTTTCGTTATATCTGACCTTGGCCAATGTCCCGTATGTTGTAAGATGTGCGCAGACGCGAAAGTATTGATTTTTTCCGAGGAACAGATGTTCACATTGACCTTGCTAGGCCATAAGAACCTACAGAGATAACATTAAAATTAGATTAGACATTGAAAAACGAGATGACAGATTGAATTTATTTGAATATTATTTACAATTAACGCTAATTATTATAGTAACAGAACATAACCTTCCGCGACAGTATTGGATTTCCAGCCTCCGTGACTTTTCGCTAATTCTCTTTCGATTGCATATCCGAGAATAATCGATACTTGCGGTTTTATAACGGTAGAAAGCTGACCTGTCATTGGCTGAACAGTTGTAACCTGAGTCGTCATTGGCTGAAAGACCTGACCTTTAATGAGTAGGTGTACTTTAATGACATACATTAAAGGCCTGCTACCAGGTGTATAATTACTACATTTCGGCATGGTCGAGCATAAAATATAATAAATAATGTAGTAACTGAATATTGCAGTGTATACTCTTTCCGTTTTCAAATTCAGTTTATTATCCGTATTTGTAAGAGTGTAAGAACTATGCCACGGGCGGTGCTGCAATGTAGTTGCGGAGCCCAGTCCGTACGCTGTGTTTGTTATGCAGTGCAGCATCATCCGTGTAATCGGGGCTTTTACAATTTTGAGCATACCTTTCTTAAAGCATTTGTAATTTTTATTTTGACATGCGTTAAGGAGTGTTTACAAACCTATTTTATAATGAAGGAATATTTACGTGTGAAGGATGCCGAATTTGTTAAGCATGAAATAAAATGACGGAGGGGAATATTCTAGCCAGAATTAGGGCAGATGCTCCTTTATTGGTACGGAACTAATCTGCAGGATTTCTTGTCTCTAATGTAAGAGTTTTCTTTGTAGAGGCGTTTTAAGTGCGACTGTGGGAAGTTCGGACGTTTTTACAACTGTGTATCACACTTTCTCGTGAGTGCTCTGAGCACACAGTTGATGGCAGACAAGCTTCGTTAGGAGAATCAGTGTTCCTACGTGTTTGTTGCCTCTGTCACATTCCTCAGACTCGTTCTGATTTTTGTGACGGCGGAATTTCTTTGGTCACGCACGTCTACCTCAGTTCTTTGTACCTGCGCCTTTCAAACGCCGTGACATTCATTTTTGACCACCGTCTCAGTTATTTTGTATAATATGTCATGCACTGTGGACACAACCAGTGTTGCCAACTTTAGCGACAAGTCGTTAGATCTAGCGGTTTTGAGAGGGATGTTTAAGGACAAAAATCACCAAATAGCAACCAAGGACTTTTCTGGAGCTTTTATTGATCATTTGGCGACAAAATTAGCGATTTTTACCTTTTGTCATTTTAAGGCCCAGTTTCACCAAGCTTCGTTAAAATAACGCTAACAGCATGTTAACTGACATGTTGTTAAAAATTAAACATCCTGTTAGTATAATAGATTTTTGAAGTACTTTGGTTAGGTAACATGATGTTAAGAGCAATGTAACAGAAATCAAAGAAGCAGTGATTGTATAAGCCTAAAAGTTTATTGAATGTGCCTATAGTTTTGGTGTAGTCATTTGTTTTACCGAAACATTGTATTTTTCCATTATGAAAGTACTATAATCTAATAAAATTATAATGAAAATCGAGAAAAAGAAACGTTAAGGAATAGTAATTTCATCTTTTATGATAAATATAATTATTTTAGTTTATAATAATGCAGATTTAAACATATGTTCCCTGGTAGCCATGATTAACGCTGTAACAAGATATTAAGGATTTAACTGCGGGAGTATGCTATATCAATTTAACATTGGTTTTAACATGATGTTAGTAGTAACAACAGTTGATGAAACATCTCTTTCGTTAAGTTTACTGTTAAACTGCCGTAACGACGTGTTAAATATTTAACAAAGGTTGGTGAAACTGGGCCTAAGTGTTTTTAATAAGATGAATTTGGAAACCTTTTTTAATTTGACATTATTATTACAGAGAAAATATTTTCCTTGGTACAGTTTCAACACACCATAAGAACAACGCTGCTCAAGGTATCATTACATCTTGGGTAATCCCCTCCACTATCTTTCCTTTAGAGAATTCTTGGCGCTGTTAAATGCTTACTTACTGGCTTTTAAGGAACCCGGAGGTTCATTGCCGCCCTCATATAAGCCCGCCATTGGTCCCTATCCTGAGCAAGATTAATCCATTCTCTATCATCATATCCCACCTCCCTCAAATCCATTTTAATATTTTAATATTATCTTCCTATCTACGTCTCGGCCTCTCTACACTCCTATAGGAGGCCGTTACCCTTATTGGATTTTAGGCTTTTCGTATTTCGTAATGACAAGAAAGGAATAGAATGGAAGTTAGAAGAAAATAATTTGAGTACAATGGGAAGAAATTAGTGGAATGCGACGATAATTTACAACGATGAAAATATGAAAAATAAGAAAGATAATATTAGCAGAGATTAGGATGTGAAAGCTAGCAGTGAGAAAGAGGAAATAATAAGAAAACGAATATGCTAAATAAGATGAAGGAGAATGAGTGAACGCATGAGAAATGAAAAGCGAAGAGTGATAAGAAATAGAAGTTTGGAAAAGAAGGATAATGATAAAGAGCGAAAAACCCTTTCAATGCGACTTAATTTTATTGAATATTCAGTAGCTATTGATTATGGAGTGCAAACATAGATGAACAATGATATCTCTTCCAAGCGGCTTATTCAGTTCGCTGAATGCTCGCGATTTACTTTGTCCGCTTTGTGGGCATCTTGATGTGTTCTTCTTTGTCGAGAATTTCAGTGAGGAGTCTTCAGTAACTGTATGCTTGGCTGGGCCCTTTATACAAACATGAGTATTGAATGTTTCGGTCTGTTGTTGTGTAACATCCTGTCCATTTCGTGGAATATAGAGTAGAGATAAAGTATAAGTAGCTGTTCTGTAACAATCCCCTATAGAAGAAAGAATATTCTGTAGTCAGTTTTATCGCAGAGTTCAATAAAACTGTCAACCGTAAACAAACACAACCAGCTTGCTCATAGTTAAAATGTGTGTTCAGTTTATAGTAAACAAATACATTAATAATCACATCGTTGCCTACCATCATATTCAATGTCCTTCAAAACTGATTCATTCTCAGTACAAAAATATTATACTAAAGAAGAAAGTGAAAAACAAACCTGCAACTGTGAAGTTTGGTACCAAACTTCAGTTTATGCAACTTTGATTGTAATTTAAACAAACAAGAAGGAAAATATTAATTCTATTTTCGTCTTCAAGACTAGATACATTCTAATCTCCACTTGATGTGTAATGACAAGAAACCATCTATAAGAAATAATCGTAGAAACATGAAGAAAAGGACACAATGGAAATTATTTTCCACTTCAGAACTAGATACATTCTGATCTCCACTTGATGTGTAATGACAAGAAACCATCTATAAGAAATAATCGTAGAAACATAAAGAAAAGGACACAATGGAAATTATTTTCCACTTCAGAACTAGATATATTCTGATCTCTATTAGATGTGCACTGACGAGAAACCAGTCGATAAGAAATAATCAAAGAAACATGATATTTGAAGAAGAGGACCCAATGGAAATTATTTTCCACTTCAGAACTAGATAGGGGAGACCGGCCTAAATTGACATACCATTTTGTTTTCCTTCAATATTATCAAAGTAATTAAAATTTTTGATGTAAATTACTTTCTTAATATAAGCTATTATTATAATTCTTCATTCTACATAAAGAAATGAATGATACACATGAATGAAAAATATTCAAAAAACATATTATGAAAAGCATGGAATATGTCACTTTAGGCTTATATGTGCCTAAAATGACATAGTGGTACAATTTTTACTTTAACTAAGTGCATTATCAAAAAAAAAAAAAAACACACACACACAAAAATTACACAATAAATTTTTCCCCTATCATTAAAGAAAACATGTTAATAGAAAACAAGTAATTAAGAGTCTTATTTGCATATTCCGCATATTTTCTTTGTTCGTGAAGAAATACCTGCGCATTCAGCATGAGCCTATATTTTACTGTACATTTCACACTTTGGAACCATGTTTCTTTTGGCTTAGACTGACTGTAAACGTCGTTACAATACAAACAAGCTTCATTATCATCATCATCATCCACACCATCAAACGAATCATCAGCTTCTTCTTGTGGGAATTCCAATCTTTTTTTCACTATCCTTTTCGATTGTCGTTGAACTCTGGATTTCTTTTCTTCTGCCTCTTGCTTTGCCATTTTAATATTTGGGGTACTGGTCAGTTCAGTTGGCCCTTGGGTTGCTCTACGTTTCGCTGTAACTTTATCTGATGTAGGCAAAGGTGAAAGTTCTAAAATAGGAACTTTCAAAGCTACAGCCACATCACAATTTTTTTCATTTGAGGAAGCATTAGTGTCTGCAGCATGTGATGGTGATGAGGATTCCTTGGCAGCATTAGTCAAAGATGTAGATGAAGAAGGAAATTCTTCTGCATTACCTGGCTCCTTGGGACGATCTGTTGTCTCAATTGGTGCAAATTGATGATCCTCAAATATGTCAGCATTCACTGGGCAGAGTCCTGTCTTCTCAAAGCCACTTTGAGCTGTTTTTACACTAGCAGCTTTACCAAATGCAACTGAAAGAATTGAACTTATTTGGTATTGTGTAACGACTCCACCAGGATGTGCCTTCAACCATCTGGTGATCTCCTGGTCATAGAAAATCTTAAAGGCGCCAAAGAATGCAACATCAAGAGGTTGCATACGATGGGTACAGTGGGGAGGCAAACAAACCATAATTACTCCATTTATTTTAGCATATTCTAGCACGTATAGATTTTTGTGGCTAGAATGCCCGTCCAAAACCAAGAGAACCTTATCTTCCAAGCTCGCCTTCACATGCTGGCAAAAGTGCTCCAACCACTGCAAGAAAACCTCTCCCGTCATCCAACCTTTCTCCTGAACAAGTCCTAATGTTCCTACTGGCGCGCCATCTAACAATTCTTACGTGGGAAGATTAAGGCAGGAGGTACAAAATGTCCTGCAGTTCCCATGCAGCACACCACTGTAACATGCTGTCCTCTCTCAGCACTTGTCAAGCATCTTACTTGTTTTTTCCCCTTGGCAGCAAATTTCTTGCTTGGTTTTTGAACCGTTGATAAGGCACTTTCATCAACATTATAAATTCGCGTCATACTGATATTGTTATCAGTTATAACTCTCTCATATGTTTAAAAAAAAATTAAAACTTTTGGCTTATTGTAACCCATATCACGAGCAGCACTTGTAGGTTCAGGTTTTCTCAGAGAATTATCAGGATTACGTTTACGAAAGTCAATCAGACAGTCTCAGCCTGCCATACGAGTGACTTTATTGAAACGGTGTTCTATGTCATTCATTTCAGGCAGCTGATATGCAAGTGTTCTTACTTCAATAGCCGTCAATCCAAACATTCGAGATTCTAACAGCTTGATGTGATCAACGAGCTCCCTCTCTAGATTTTTATCAAAAGTGCATTTATAACGTCCTAGACCTTTCTCAGTGCCACGTAACATTTTGTTTTTCCCTTTTGACACTCTTCTTCTGAGAGTTGCTTGTGGCACACTATATTGCTTTGCACCTTTAAACCATCCCATTTCTTTGTTTTCAACAGCCTGTATAGCTCTTTGCATGCAATCTTTACCCCCAACTTTGAAAGTTTTCCATTTGTATTGCCCAACCATCTGTAAAGAAATTAATATATAATATTTTGGATCAAATTTAATATTTTCAAATTTTGAAAACATTCAAAATTTTATTTATAAATTAATAAAGCTACTTTTGAAGTTATTTCAGTATTCGTAATTAGGCTAATTTATAACATAACACATTATAAATACAGATATTCCATTATATCTGCAACTTTTAATTTGTCCGGGCAAAGTGACATAACTATGTCACTTTACCCTGATCAGTAGTATGTCACTTTAGCCTGACACCATCTGTTGTACATAACTTAAAAATTCCGCCATTATAATTCCACAATCACGTCAACCAAAGTACTGCTGCATTCCTTAATATTTGGTATACGAGAGTATTCAATACAAACTCTATTTAAAACAAGCGATATGACATAAGAAACAAAAAACAAATCTTACCTCAAAAGTTTGAACAATCTGTATTTGGAAATGAACTTCCTACGTAACACACAGTCCGTTTTGAATGCTACCATCAATAAAGGTTATGCATTCCCAATGTAGCAACACAATACAACCCGGAAATGCAGCGAGATTTGTGACGTTTCTTAGAAACACTCAGTATGTCAATTTATCCGAGTATGTCAATTTAGGCTAGTTTCCCCTACATTCTGATCTCCATTTGATATGCACTGACGAGAAATCAGTCGATAAGAAATAATCGGAGAAACATGATATTTGAAGAAAAGGACACAATGCAAATTATTTTCCACTTCAGAACTACATACTTTCTGATCTCCATTTGATGTGCACTGACGAGAAATCAGTCTGTAATAAACAATCGAAGAAGCATGATATTTGAAGAAAAGAACAACAATGGAAATTATTTTCCTCTTCAGTACTAGATACATTCTGATGTCATTTGATGTGCTCTGACGAGAAATCAGTCTATAAGAAATAAATGCAGAAACATGATATTTGAAGAAAAGGACAACAATGGAAATTATTTTTCACTTCAGAACTAGATACTTTCAGATCTCCATTTGATGTGTACTGACGAAAAATCAGTCTGTAAGAAATAATCGAAGAGAAATGATATTTGTAGAAAAGGATAGAATGGAAATTATTTTCCACTTCAGAACTAGATACATTCTGGTCTCCACTTGATGTGCACTGAGGAGAAATCAGTCGATAAGAAATAATCGAAGAAACATGATATTTGTTGAAAAGACACAATGGAAATTATTTTCACTTCAGAACTAGATACTTTCTGATCTCCATTTGATGTGCACTGACGAAAAATCAGTCTGTAATAAATAATCGAAGAAACATGATATTTGAAGAAAAGGAGACAGAGGAAATTATTTTCACTTCAGGAGCAGATACATTCTGATCACCATCTGATGTGTACTGACGAGAAGTAAGTCGATAAGTGACAATCGGAGAAACAGATATCTGAGAAAGAGGACACAATAAAAATTTTGTTCCAGACCCTATAACAATTGATTTATCCTTATGATTGCCGAGAACTTCTATTAGAAAAAATAAAGAATGATGTGATGAGACAAAAAAGATATGTTCTATTTTACGAATTTCATCAAATAGGAGAGAATTTAAATTTTGGTCTCATAAACGCATGAAAAAATGACAGGTTCCTTTCGAAGATATTTCAGTGGACTTCACTATGAAGAAAAGAGAGGAAAGAATCCAAAATTAATTGAATTCAAGTGATAACTGTTGTCTCGATAGAGAAGGATGCAGGAGACAAGTGTTAAGTGGGCCCTACATCAAGGTAAATGGAGAAAAATAATGTACAATTTGGAAACAGGAATAACTATGCCCAAATCACTGTAATTATACCAAATAAATAAATAAATACATATGTAAGTAAATAAGTAAATAAATGAATGAATAAATGAATGAATAATAAATAAGTAAATATGTAAGTAAATAAGTACATAAATGAATGAATAAATAAATAAGTAAATAAGTAAGTAAATGAATAAATAAATAAATAGATAAATAAATACATATTTACAAATGTAAGTAAATAAGTAAATAAATAAATAAATAAATAAATAAGTAAGTAAATGAATGAATAAATAAGTAAATATGTAAGTAAATAAGTAAGTAAATAAGTAAATGAATAAATAAATAAATAAGTAAATATGTAAGTAAATAAGTTAATAAATGAATAAATAAATAAATAAGTAAATAAGTTAAGTAAGTAAATGAATGAATGAATAAATAAGTAAATATGCAAGTAAATAAGTAAGTAAATAAGTAAATGAATACATAAATAAATAAATATGTAAGTAAATAAGTAAATAAATGAATGAATAAATAAATAAATAAATAAATAAATAAGTAAATGAATGAATGAATAAATAAGTAAATATGTAAGTAAGTAAATAAGTAAATGAATAAATAACTAAATAAATAAATAAATAAATAAATAAGTAAATATGTAAGTAAATAAGTAAGAAAGTAAATGAATGAATGAATGAATAAATAAATAAATAAATAAATAAATAAATATGTAAGTAAATAAGTATATGAATGAATAAATAAATAAGTAAATAACTAAATAAGTAAACAAATAAGTGAATAAGGAAGTGAATAAATAAATAAATATATAAATAACAATTTCATCTTCGTTTCATATAAATCTCATTGCCATAAAGCGTTTAGCTTTAAGGTTACACCACAGTCTAGTGTATACAGTCACGAAGCTTGAGTTGTGAGGGTGCTAAGAACAATAGACTGTGCCGGTACTATTCCGCGTTGACTGTTGTGAGGCGATATTAGCGATCCTAGTGGTTAGCAACTATCCATGGATGCATATTTACTACGTATTGAGCTTCGTGACTGTATATACTAGACTGTGGTTACGCTGTCCTGGATTCAAATTCCGCCTAGGACATGGAACTTGGTCCATCGTAAAAGCGATGTCTTGTGTTGTGTTAGTTGGAGAAGTCCGGCGTCGCGTAGATTCTGTTGAATTTCCTCGAGTGCAGTTCGGTGGTTTCTTTGAATGCTCTCTTAACAGATTTACTGCTGACTGTAACAACAACTCTGACCACACTCATTCACATGCCCCACAGTTGCCATATTCCTAGTAACCGTCAACCCCTCAATGACTTCTACTTCAGTTAATTCAGAGAAATCTCACGTTAAACCCAGAGAAATCTCATGCTATTATTCTAGGGCACAAGCGACTAGTTGCGTCCGGGCGCGGGTTCGATCCTCGCTTGGGCTGATTACCTGGTTGGGTTTTTTCCGAGGTTTTCCCCAACCGTAGTGTGAATGCAAGGTAATCTATGGCGAATCCTCGGCCTCTTCTCGTCAAATATCATCTCGCTATCACCAATTTCATCGACGCTAAATAACCTAGTAGTTGATACAGCGTCGTTAAATAACCAACTAAGATTAAAAAAAACAATCGACTATTATCTTTTTTCGAAGTACGACATGCACGAATGACAATACTTCTATACCTTATAATTCTACTGTTAAAAATCTAGGTGTCTACTTTGACTAAAACTTATTATCCGGTTACAAATATTACAAAAATGTCATTCCAATTTTCCTCTTCCCAACCCACATATAACATCTCCTCTTTTCATTTGTAACATTAGAAAATTCGATCATGTAACACGTCACTAGAATTGTTGTCTTGGAATCCACTTAAAGAAAGAAGATTCCTTAACTCCCTCTTATTACTATTTAAAATCATCCACACCTCCACACCCTCTTACCTAGCATCTCGTTTTGTTTACCTTTCACTACCTCGAACCCGGAACATGTACCTTCTCTCTTTTCTGCACAGAACATTCTTCTACTTATCATCTTTCAGCATATCGATTCCATGCCTCTGGAATTTTCTCTCCGACCATGGCAGAGACTGTCGGACAATATCAAAATTCAAATTTAAATTAAAGAATCACATTCTAGTTCATGGAATTGCTTGTTGAACACCTGTCAGGTTGCGCAACTTCGGCTTAACCCACGACATATAGTAAATATTGTAACTATGCGGTTGTAAAATTGACAATTAATATGTAATGCATTTATTATTATTATTATTATTATTATTATTATTATTATTATTATTATTATTATTATTATTATTATCGTCATCAGCTATCATTATCATCATTGCTATCTCTGTTTTTCTTTCTTTTTTCTTGTATTAGCTCGATGAGAGCTCTATAGTGTGCCTTTGACCCTGGTAACCCTCTATAGGGCTTTAATTTAATTTGAATTATTTTCATCAGTGTTTGTATTTCTTTTTTGTATTTGTATGTGCTATCGGGTAGGATGGAAGAGAAGGCTTAATGGACTTAATCCTGTTAGATTAAATAAATAAATAGATAAATGAATAAATAAATAAATAAATAAATAATTAAATAAGTAAATAAATAAATAAGGAAATAAGTAAATAAATAAATAATGAAATAAGTAAATAAATAAATAAATAAGCAAATAAGTAAATAAATAAATAAATAAGGAAATAAATAAGGAAATAAGTAAATAAATAAATAAATAAGCAAATAAATAAATAAATAAGCAAAAAAATAAATAAATAAATAAGGAAATAAGTATATAAATAAATAAATAAGTAAATAAGTAAATAAGTAAATAAATAAAAAGCAAATAAATAAATAGCAAATAAATAAATAAGCAAATAAGCAAATAAATAAATAAGCAAATAAATGAATAAATAAGCAAATAAATAAATAAACAAATAAATAAGCAAATAAATAAATAAATAAAGAAATAAATAAATAAATAAATAGGTACATAAATAAATAAATACGTAAATAAATAAATAAGTAAATAAATAAATACATAAGCAAATAAATAAGAAAATAAATAAATAAGTAAATAAATAAATAAGCTAATAAATAAACGAGCAAATAAATAAATAAGTAAATAAATAAATAAGCAAATAAATAAATAAATAAATAGGGAAATAAGTATATAAATAAATAAGTAAATAAATAAAAAGCAAATAAATAAGCAAATAAGTAAATAAATAAATAAATATGTAAGTAAATATATAAATACATAAATAAATAAGTAAATATGTCAATAAGTAATTACATAAATACATAAATAAATACGTAAATAAGTAAATACATAAATACATAAATAAATCAATAAATATATAAAGAAATAAATTAATTAATAAGTAAATACATAATTAAATATATAAATAAATCAATAAATAATAATAATAAATAAAGAAATAAATAAATAAATAAATAAATGGGAAATTTCCATTCGTATTATGTCCAACTTAAAATCATGACTGAATGAAAGCAATAACGATGACAAATTACTGTGCCGGACCATTTACAGAAATAATTAAAATTTACATAATTATGTGCAATGCTTTCATAGCTTAAAGTTATATTTGAACCCTGGGAAGTTCTCTTTAAGCTAAAAGAAAGTTAATTAAATTTGTATCATCGCACAGAAGTGCACGGGGTCAGAGACGTCGTCGGGGCTTTTCGTGCTTCGGCAGCAAATCAATTTCAATGAACTCTTGACATTTTAGTATCGGATATTCCACTCCCCCACTGCAGACACAAACTGCCTTATTAATGACAACTACCGCATATAGAGCGCGGCTGCTTCGTCAGGTAACTCCGATCTTCTGTTTGTAGTAAACGTTGTAAGTCATGCTTCATTTTCTTGCACCAAATTTGCTTAAATATACCACAAACTTTTAGAAACAAATCCCCGTCTGTGGTACCTGTAAATCTTTCGGCAAACTTTCACTGTGCGTGAAGACTTAAGTTGTGAGTTTAATGTTGATTGTCTTCTTCTTAAATTATTGGAATCCTCCGACGTAGAGCAGCGGTTAGCATATCTGGATGTGAAACGAGTAGACCCGGGTTCAAATCCTGGTTGAGGTTCTTCCGGGAGTTTTACTCGTCCCATTAAATTTAAATAAATGTGTAGTGAAGAATATTGCTGGAGAACCTTTTAAGTGTAGAGTAAATATTTGTAATTTAAATTTATGTATTGTATTGATTAAGGCTGGTTGAGTGGAAGAGAAGGCCTTATGGCCTTAACTCTGCCAGCGAAAATAAAACATTATTATTATTATTATCATTATTATTATTATTATTATTATTATTATTATTATTATTATTATTATTATTATTATTATTATTAAGGCCCAGTTTCATAAATACGGCTCATCTAAAGATTGTTAAACCTAAGTTAAACCTAACCGTGAGTTTAACTCAACGTGCCGTATTACAGAGTCTCGGTTAAATTACACCGTAGTGGAATACGATTGGTATTACTGCTAGAAAAGAAAAGAAGACGTTCGCAATTGTTTAATTATATTGTTGACTAGCCGTACCCGTGCGCTCCGCTGCGTATAAGAAGCTATTTTAATCTTACCTGTCCTCAATTCACTCAGAAGTTACTGTAATAACATTATAGCATTATGTCCATCCAGAGAAACTACACTTTCCAATGATGAAATAATAATTAATTATACAAATCGGTTAATTTAGCTTCCGATATTACTTCATAAAACACAGAAACATTGTCTGTAGGCTATCTTTCATAGCTTTCGATTGTTGTGTCCAAGGCCCCTTATAGACGAAGTAATTTGTTTTTTATTTCAATACACCGCCTTAGATGGCAGTTATTTTAATTTTAAAACTCATTTATCTCATTAAATATCAGTCCTATCAAAATTTTTCAAAGAATAAAACTTATCAGAAATCATTTTTAAAGAAACTTTTGTTATGTAACATTTTTCACAAACATCAATAATAAGCGAGATATTTCGATTTATTTAATTCAGGACCCCCTTATAACCCGCTTTTTAAATAATGTATTTTGAATGCCATATAGCCTAAAATCTAAGTTACAACGAACTTAATTTATATTCCAATTTTCATCTAATTTTCACGCCATTATCGCGTGAAAAGGTAACAAACATATAGACAGACAGACATAGAAACAAAAATTAAAAAAAAGCGATTTTCGGTGTCAGGGTGGTTAATTATATATGTTAGGACCGATTATTTTTGGAAAATCGAAAATTACCAGAAACATTTCGGCTACAGATTTATTATTAGTATAGATTTAAAATAGCCGACGCTCGTGCAGAATTTTCATTAAGAAACATCTTTGTTCTTCGATATTAGAGTATCATAATAAAACCTAAAGAGGACCAATATCGCATACTTCAGTATGCTTGTCAGACTTAACCTCAAATAGTTTCTTAACGCTGGTTACCAACGTTATACTCCCAAACACAATGCAGCCAAACTAAACCTTGCATGGCCATCCGCGGCGTACCTCCATACAGAATCAACTGAGTAATGAAGTAATAATGTTAGAGTGTGTATTTTATGTGTTGTCTAGAATATTTATGTTAATAAACAATAAAATTATGTTTATGAAGGTAGTAAAATTAGGTAATATTATTAGTGTTCATAAATCAGACCCCATAGTAAGTCTTACCAGGAAACTTTTTGCCGCACACAGTACAATTGCACTATAGGTTTATAGTAGATATATGGACACCTTCGAAATCTTCTATCGTTTTCAGTATGTCTACTACTAGAGGAAAAATAGCGCGGCGCAACTAGTAAAGGCTGGTTCACAATAAACGGGAAACGAGAATCGGAACGAAAACGGTAAAATTGTTAAAATGTGTACATTTAAATGTGAGCATTCACAATTAATGAAAAGCTTGCCGGAGCCCAGGATCGGGAACGGAGAATTGGCCAAGTTTCAACTTTGGCGTTCACGTTTCCGTTCACAGCCCACTAGATTCATTCAATTGCCATCTAAAAGCTATTTTGTCGTCATATATTTTAAAGCAAGAAGACCGTGACATAACCTATGCATTATTTTATTCTGTGCTGTGCATCATGGAGCAAGTTTTATTTGATGAGATTCTAATATTGAGTGTTGAGGAAAATCCTCACGTTTACGATAAGCGGCGCGCCTCGTATAAAGATGAGAAATAGCTGCATCTTTGAATAGCGATCGTAAGTGAATCATATTTTATTCCTGTATTGGTTGTATTACACCCTACATATTCATGCTTCAATTCAATAACTACTGTTGTGTTCATTTTTGTTCTATTACAAATGTATCTTCTCTAATTATTTTACGTTATGGTAGACTTAAAATAGGTTGTGATAATAAAGATGCATGGGCATATTTATAGTACCGTACCTAATGAAATGTTTCAGTTGAAATTTCGAAGTTGGTTAATCTGTGTTTATGTTGGCTGCCTTGCACTCATGAGAGAACGCCATTGGTCCATTATACACAAATAACATCAGAATGCGTAATATCGACTTTACATATCGTTATTGACATATATATCGATATGCATAGTCGTCTACGTTCTCGGTTTATTGTGAATCAAAAATTTTCATATTCACGTCCTCTGCTTCTCGTTTTCATTCTGGTTCTCGTTCTCGGTTTATTGTGAACCAGCCTTAACTGATGCAGAAATTCAACGGAATGTTTTCTAAAATAAAAAGTAAATAATTTATCTTTTCAAATCATCTTTAAATTCTAACCCTGAAACACATATGTTTGCACTTTCTCATTTTTGTGTTGTATGTGGTATCCGAGTTTCAATTTTTCGAAACAAGGTTAGGACTATAAGGGTTGAATTCATAGTCGTCACTTATAAAATGAGGAAACACTTAAGTAATGAACGTTTCCATAGCACTTATTTCAGATCGCATTGCAGAGACGCTACTCATTCATATGCCCTGAGCATTCCCTTGACATCGAAAGAAATATGGCAACATGGCTAGACGTGAGTGCTTTCCTACATTCATTTATTTTCCAGCGCCTTCAAATTGTTAAATCGGCATTGTTGTCATACACAAATACAGAAGTAAATGTTATAGTGCTAAAAATTATACACGATGTCCAGAAAGCATTTTACAGAAAAGAAAGAAGTGAGCTAAGATAACTAGTTATGAAATATGGAGATATCGTCGAAAGTAAAAAAATTGATAATTGTTCTCTCCAAAAGAAGAAATTGACATGGAACAAAATTGCAATTGAGTTTAATACAAACTCTGGAAATATTCCTGTAAGTAAATCATTTTAATTTATTTTTCAGTTATTTTTATGCTAAACAAAGTGGAAGTGATATAATTACGCAAATTTTAACAGCTTATTCCTTGCAAATAACACTTTGTTGGGACGTGAACACTTTTCGAAAAAAAATGCTACTTAAATCTACCTGAAATGCTGCTGTAGCCTAAAATCTCAAAGCAACCAGTACTTTCAGCAGTGGCGAAATCGGTAAGCCTCATGGTTGTATTGTGAATTTAAATGAGACATCAGAATATTCACAACAGTGTTCTTGTTGAAACGGTATCTCCTAATAAATTGTTGATCATTATACATTTCTAAAGGGTTTCCCATATCTTTTGCTTGCCGAAACTCATTTTCATTTTAATTACAGAACTCAATAAATTAAATTATATCATAATCATCATCTATTGTATACCGAATCAGCTGATTATAGTGCAAATGAGGAAACACTTGAGTAAGCTGAGAAGCTACCTTATTTGAATAAGTGTTCACTTCAGTGGGATTTATGAATTGGAAATTATTATAAGCAACTGCTTAAATGTTTCCTTACGATAAGTGTTGACTATGAATTCGGCCCTAAGCCTAATTCTGAAGGTTAAGACTGTGTGCCTCAATCTGTTTTAAAACTTATGTTCATTTATGTATATTTCAAAGTGGTGGTCCACACCTGTGGAGTAACGGTCAGCGCGTATGGCCGCGAAACCAGGTGGCCCGGGTTCGAATCCCGGTCGGGGCAAGTTACCTGCTTGAGGTTTTTTCCGGGGTTTTCCCTCAACCCAATACGAGCAAATGCTGGGTAACTTTCGGTGCTGGACCCCGGACTCATTTCACCGGCATTATCACCATTTCATTCAGACGCTAAATAACCTAGATGTTGATACAGCGTCGTAAAATAACCCAATAGAATAAAAATAAGTCAAAGTGGTGCACTCTATTTCGAAAAATTCTTGACCGTGTGATGCGCTTCGAATCCTCTTATTTCAGGTAAAAATTTTGCAGAAAGCGCCCCGTGGTTCTACTCGTAAATTTGATTTGTTACATAATTTTCCTCTTACAATACACACAGTTTCAAGGGACGCGTTGGTATCGTGGGATAATGAGAATGACGGTGAAAACAATAATACTTTGAGCAAATACTCCTCTCAGCAGCCTTTGAATCAGAAATCTGGCAGAATTATCGGCGATACAACTCCAGCTCTTTCGACTAGAATAAGTTTTCGTATTTAAGTAACAGCTTTTGTACATGTTGCGAGAAAGCAGAACTTATTCCTTCTTTGAAGCTGACGCCTTCCCGTAGTTCTTTACGCAATTAAGAGACGGGAGCATTTAGTTCCCTCTCGAATTTCTGTGGAGATCGATATTTAATCTTCATGACAGCACCAGCAGTCTTGCCCCCACGCCGGCAGGAAGCCGCAGATGAACGTGTTACTTGACATTTCAGAACGAGTGGCTTCCCTGTGTAGATTCCTGCGGTCTGCCAAAAAATGTGAGATCTTTAATTTTGTCCAAAGTAAACGCGTTTAGTAGCGAAATATTTAAACTTAAATTCGTAACGTAACCACCTCGGAGGTCTAGCAAATGCCATGCTAAAAGTTGGATCAGAATTTCGAGGATTCAAATGTGGCCAATAGTGATGAACAGGCTTAGGATCCGGGACACTTTAGGAACCAATGTAAGCACAACTTGACTATAGAGTTCCTTGAACATAGTACACAGACATATCACAGTCTAGTATATACAGGGACATCATTTTATTTTTACTAACATTTTTAATATTAACCTGGCTATACCTTTGGTTTAATGGTTGAGACACGGAAACACCGTTTGCTACCCCCTTCCACGACTGGAGTTCGGTGATACTGGCGTAAAATAGAAACAAATCATTTTACTAGGTATACGAGAGGAAGAAAATTAATTTATCCATTTACGTACAATAGGAAATATCGCAATTTTGAATTTGACAATTTCCATTACGTTTTGTTTAATCAAAATAGTTATAGTACAATGTTAACAATAATTGTTTTTACTCACGAACTGAGTTATCCATGCGAACGTATTCATTATGCAGTGTATATTATACTGTCTACAGCACATTAGCGTACAATATAGAGAATTAAAGTTAAAATGAAAAATAATCATAATATGGATATTTAAACACATTTTAGAAAATGGTGGCCGTTCATTTCGATACAGGCTTCAGTTCTTTTGTGTATATTATCGCACTATAGACTATTGCATCTAATTTCCATTGCCAGTTTCGTCCTTCGTACTAGTAACTGATGTTGAAATATTTCTGTACCTACTCTATAAAAGAGTACCTTACGTACTGTAAATTCAGTCTTCACTTCTGCCCGATCCGCACAGATAAAATTACTCTATCATGCTATATACTGTCCGTCCAAGTGGTTATGTTGCAGGATCGTAGAAAGGGGGGAATCACGTGATAGTTAATTACTTAACGAGGCCCTTTTATTTAAGTTATTTAAACAGTTGTATAACATTACGTAGACGTGCAATTAACTCCTAACAGAAATTAATGTTTTCAGAAAAGAGCTAAGAAACCCCAGCCACTAGTCTTTACTGTGGAACGAGCAGAAGCAGGTGGGGAAAATCGAGATGCGACGTAGACAAACTGACGACAGTACCTGTGCGAAAATATGATTCAATATTGGAAGTTTTCGTCACTGGAAAACGTGAACATATTTCTGAAACGTACTATACTCACTAACTCAGTACTGGTTACTCGTATATGTGGAGGAGTGGAGGACAGTTGGAACTTCGTTAGTAGAAGGGGTTGGAGTGAAGTACATTCAAAAACTCGGGTACAATAAAAATTGAAGTAAAAATAAAATTATATCCATGTACATTCACGAAGTTATGAATTATGAGGGTGCTAGGAACAATAGACTGTGTTGGTACTATTTCGCATTGTCTGTAATGAGGCGATATTAGCGATCCTAGTGGTTAGCAACTATCTATGGATGCATATTTACTATGTATTGAGCTTCATGACTGTATATACTAGACTGTGGACATACTGTGAATGTAAACAACGACGTCAATGTGCTGTGTTATATTCTACTGTTAATAGTACAATCTAGTGACGGTGGAAAATGAACTAGGATACATACCTCACAAGTTTTCATGTCCCTTGGCGACGTTGAAGTCGTTAGAGTTACAATGAACAACCATGTAGTACATACTTGCAACTAGTTCGAAAAAACTGTTCACTATGAATTGAAAATGCAGTGTGATGGCCTGAGTTCATTTCGTAGGAAGATACGGAAGAATACTGTGCCTCTGATCACGAACCGGATTGTACCCTGACACACAGGTAAACAAAACTCAAGCGCCACCTCACTCCATCTATACTTCGTTGCACTGTTGACTTCACTTCATTATTAAGTTGTTTCGGATCCTAAAGCTGGTGATGAATTATGTATGTATGTGCAGTGGTAACTTAATTACACACAATAATTACAATTATTAATAATAATGCATGCATTTATTCACACTGCAAATGGGTAAATACCCGGTGGCAGTGTTAACTAATTACACTCAATAGTGACAATTAATAATAAACACAATTAATAATAAATACAATTATTAATAATACTAGTAATAATAATTAATACTAATAATAAATAATAATAACAATAGTATAATAATAATAATAATAATAATAATAATAATAATAATAATAATAATAATAATAGTAATTAGTATCCTAAATTAAATGAAACTTCTTCTTTCCCTTAGTTAAACTCTCCCTTCTAGGTACATTTACACGACCCACTCCACCCGGGCCTTGCAGGGCCGCCTCGGGAGAGGAATTAAGCTATGGATCACATACATACTTTTTTGACCACACAAGGACATGGAGGGCCTCCCCGGATGAGGGATCAGCTCAATGCCAGGGCCACCTCCGATACAACACAAACATTTAAAACATTACACAGCATTCACTCACACATATGAAAGGATTAAGGGAAGGATCGCCGTCCATGGCCGGACTTTCAAGAGGTACAATCCCGCCATTTGCCTGGAAATAACTGAGGAAACCATGAAAAACTTCAGTTAGGATTGCCGGCCCCTGGGATCGAACCCCGGACCTCCCGAATGCAAGGCCATCCCTCTACCACGCCGTTAGCCCACTCGGTTTAAATGAAACATGATCACTTAAAATAATATTTAAAGTAAATCTAATTTGTATCTTAACCCTAAGTTCGAACTTAAACCCACGAGTATGATATGTTCATACCTGCACAAGTACCTTTCGGCACTACACTCATTTCGCTGATAACTTACTCACTGCACTGGAACCACGACACATTTCACTGATGCTATCCTGATTTCACTAAACTATCCTGATTTAACTAATAGGTAAAATAATCTAATTAATAAGTGAACCTAATTTTCCGTTACAACTTACATAATGTATATCTATATACAGTACTTACAAAAATACAACATACACATGTTTATTATTTTAGTAGTTACACTATTTCACTACTTTCCCTCCACTCTCATCTTACTCACTGCACTGGCACTATGACTCGTTTCACCGACAGCTTGGAACACATTTCACTGACACTTTAGAACACATGCCACTGATACTCTAGAACACATTTCAATGACACACTACAACACATTTCACTGACACTCTAGAACACATTTCACTGATACTCTAGAACACATTTCACTGACACTCTAGAACACATTTCACTGACACTTTAGAACACATGTCACTGATACTCTAGAACACATTTCACTGACACTCTACAACACATTTCACTGACACTCTACAACACATTTCACTGACACTCTAGAACACATTTCACTGACACTTTAGAACACATGTCACTGATACTCTAGAACACATTTCAGTGACACTCTTGAAACATTTCACTGACACTCTACAACACATTTCACTGACACTCTAGAACACATTTCACTGATACTCTAGAACACATTTCACTGACACTCTAGAACACATTTCACTGACACTTTAGAACACATGTCACTGATACTCTAGAACACATTTCACTGACACTCTACAACACATTTCACTGACACTCTACAAAACATTTCACTGACACTCTAGAACACATTTCACTGATACTCTAGAACACATTTCACTGACACTCTAGAACACATTTCACTGACACTTTAGAACACATGTCACTGACACTCTAGAACACATTTCACTGACACTCTAGAAACATTTCACTGACACTCTACAACACATTTCACTGACACTCTAGAACACATTTCACTGATACTCTAGAACACATTTCACTGACATTTTAGAACACATTTCACTGACATTTTAGAACACATTTCACTGACACTTTAGAAAACACTATACTGACACTTTAGAAAACACTATACTGACACTTTAGAACACATTTCACTAACTGTAAATTTTCACTGATCGAAACTATTCACTACCACTGTGAACTATAAATTCACTAACACAACATGCTTCACTGACACAACACTGGAAATAAGACTTCCGTAGAATCATACTTATAAATTATATTAAACTAAAATTTGCTACACTAAGACCCTCTGAAAAGCTATTTGAAACTAATTTACAATTCAAACAAAAGGAATAACTCGTCAGGCTAGTAAATACTTGTCACCTGAAGTGATGTAAGGTATTTTCTTGTAACACACTTTATGCATAACTTTTTAAGTTATTCTTGAATCTCCTTAAGGAAGGACAGCCTTAAAAGACCGCTGCAGGTAGGTCATTCCAATCATTTATATATCGATTTAAAAATGAGAATTTACCTACATCCGTTCTTGGTTTCCTACATTTAATTTTAAAATCATGATCGTTCCTACCATACCAAGCCGTTGTGTCTACCCTTGTTTTTTTTTTATCTATGTAAGTATATGCTCATTCTGACATGTGCCCATTGTGTTACCACAAAACTTGAACTTGCGCGGGAAATGTCCGACAGTTTTGCGTCAGAAAGGGAAAAGGTACGAGGGATGCAATTGGACTACTACGAACAATCGGCGAAAGATACCTAGAGAAGAATAAAGAAGTGTATGTAGTATTTGTGGACCTAGAAAAGACTTTTGACAGAGTGGATTGTAATAAACTGATGGAAATCTTGAAGAAAATTGGTGTGGATTGGTAAGAAAGGAGACTGTTCAGTAATCTTTATAGAAACAACGAGTCAAAGTCAGGATAGGAGAAGAAATGTCTGAAGGAAGTGAAATAGGGATAGGAGTCGACAACGATGCCCTTTATCACTACCCAGTTCAACGTCGACTTGGAGAATTTAGTGAAGAACTGAAACATGAGCTGCTGCTAGGAAGTCAAAAGGAGGATAACAATGGCAAAGAAAGCTTTTAATAGAAAAAGAAGCATCTGGAAAAAGAACTAAGGGAGAGATTAGTGAAGTGCTTTGTGTGGAGTGTGGCATTGTATGCAGCAGAAACATGGACATTATGACGAAGTGAAGAGAAGCGACTGGAATCATTTGAAATGTGGCTATGGAGAAGAATGTAGCGTGCGAAATGGACAGACGGAATAAGAAATGAAGCTATGTTGAAAAGGTGAAGAATGATGCTGAAACTGATTAGGAAGAGAGAAAGGAATTGTTTGGGTCACTGGCTGAGAAGAAACTGTTTACTAACGGATGCACTGGAAGGAATGGTGAACGGGAGAAGAGTTCGGGGCAGATATCAGATGACAGACAACATTAAGATAAGGCAGAAAATAGGAAAGATTGGAGAATACTGGGTTTGCAGTGAAAGACCTGCCATTTTTCAGAACACTGTTTGTATGTATCTCCAAAGGAATCTTGGAACAATTTTATATAATGTTCCTTTAATGAAAGAATGTATATTGTGGAAGTGGATATTTATTTTTAACCACTTCCCTGATTAACCCGAGTTAACTCGGGTTGCTAACTTGTGTCAAAATGTATTAACCCGAGTTAATTCGTTTCTGTCTCATTTTCGCTGCTAAGGATTATATCCCGAATATATACGTTTCCATTCTTTCATTAACCTTTTCCTCACTAGATGGCTACAGAAGTTAGTGATATTGCTATATCTGGTGGTGTTTTTTGTACTTCTTCATTTCGAGTGGAATTCTTTGCTCGTATAGCATTCACACACAGTAGTGAGTAGATGCTAGTTAGTTTGGGTGGTTTCTGTTTGTGTTTAGTGTTTTTTGTGCTGTTTTGTGTAAAGATGGATCAAGTTAGTGATTCCGAAACTTTTGATCAGGAATATATTCCTGTAGAAGATTAGGAAATGAAACATCGGTATCAGAAGACGAAGTTATAGACCAACAAACAAATTCAGATCAGTTGATGTCGCGTCTTTTCGACAGTGGTTTGAATAGAAGACATCTGGCACCATTTCTTCTGCACCTCCGAGGTCCCCATTCCCTGAAATTTTAACATTGTTTCTGATAACGGTAATTCTCAATTTTTTAAATTATTCTTTAATGATGACCTCATCAACATTATATTCGAGGAGACGATTCGGCATGCTAGTAAGTGTTCACAGAATGCTGAAAATAATTCGTGGCGGCCTACTAAAGACTCTGAAATACGTGTACTTTTGGGCATAGTGATACTGCAGAACATTATTCACAAGCCTGAAGAACAGATGTACTGGTACAAATATTCAATGACTGCTAAACCATTCTTCCCAAAACGCTCTCATATAGGAGAGCAGATACTACTGTCCGGAATGCAATGTGCCACTGTGCGTAATACCCTGCTTTCGAGTCTGTCACATGACAAGCAACATTTAACGCCTTAATAACAGCACTGGTATTGTACCTCATAAATTAATCCATAAAAAAACATAAGTTGGTAAAGAGTTCAGGAGAAAATCAAAGTGGGACAACTACCAGAGCTGGAATCAAGGTGCACGAGGTAACTCGGGATAATAATTCAGGTATGAATGTATGCCTATTTCATAGTGATTTTTAGGTATGTAAGAAAATTAGCGATGTACAGTGATTCTGCAATATTAAATGACCTCTTTACGAAAATAATAGTACAGTATGCAACGAGCCTATAATGATAGTAATTAAGAAGCGAGTATGGATGTTTATGAAACGAGCGCAAGCGAGTTTCATAATTTTCATACGAGCTTCTTAATTACCATTATAGGGGAGTTTCATACGACTTTTTATGCTCGACCATATTTCTAACTTGAAATTATTCAGATGTATACATTTTATTTGTATCTGACAAGATCGGAAGTGACCTTGTTCTAGGTCGTGAATTGTGAGATGTGCGCAGACGCGAAAGTATTGATTTTTTACGAGGAACAATAATGTCATTGACCTTGACGTAATCCCGTTAAACTTGATATAACCTTGATTATTGAATTCGACATTGAAAAACGAGATGACAAATTGAATTTATTTGAATATTATTTACAATTAACGCTAATTATTATAGTAACAGAACATAACCTTCTGCGACAGTATTGGATTTCCAGCCTCCGTGACTTTTCGCTAATTCTCTTTCGATTGCATA
Source organism: Periplaneta americana (assembly GCF_040183065.1). NCBI lineage: Eukaryota > Metazoa > Arthropoda > Insecta > Blattodea > Blattidae > Periplaneta > Periplaneta americana. Next base: position 195,875,632 of record NC_091121.1, read on the forward strand.
TCCGAGAATGATACTTGCGGTTTTATAACGGTACAAAGCTGACTTGTCATTGGCTGAATACCTGTAAGCTGAGTTGTCATTGTCTGTACTTTAATGAGTGGGTGTACTTTAATGACATGCATTAAAGGACTGCTACCAGGTGTATAATTACTACATTTCGGCATGGTCGAGCATAAAAAATATGACACTTTTTTCACAAAACTGGTAAAATATATAGTAAGGGAAGAAGTTAAATAATATGTCAGTAATACAAAATAACATTTCTGAATTTATTTCGCAGATGTTACATCAAACTTTAATCATCTTTCAGCAAGTCATTCTGCTTTCTAGTTTCCATCAGTTCCTCATATAACTTTCCTGGCTGCCTTTAAGTCTGGCCCTCTTCGATCGGTCGGGATCTAAGACCACGCAAACCCTCCAGCCAGTCAAGGTAGCAGCCATGACGAGGGGGCGCCCCTACCCGCACCCCTAACTCGTAAAATGACCGAGCGTCACTCCCAAGCACCCCCGCCCAAGATCCTCCGGGATAGCGTCCCGAAAGCACCCGCTAGGCTGCTGTCACGATTCTAGGACACGCCTTCGCCCTTTACATTGGTTTCCTATCCGTCTACTCTCACCGAACCAATCGTCGAATGTAGAACGCTCTGCATAAATGACAAATCCCGTTTCTCTTCGTTGGTACGGTATCTCCGTTGTTAGGTCAAGGATAGAAAACGTTCGAGTAAGATGCAAAGTGTGCAGTGATTACCACCGTCATCACCATCGGTGGAGCAATGTCTTCGCGGCTGGGTCAAGGGTAGAGACCTCCGAGAAAGCTATAAAGTCCGCGATGACTTCCACCGCTGCGTACCGGTACATATAATAATAATAATAATAAAAACAAAAAAGGATGTCTGAAACGCTCTTTTTGTTGGTCTCGAAAATGAATACAGTTTTTTTTAACTACGTCACTCATGTTGTGTAGCCATTTGCGCCTCTGCCTTTTTTTTTTTTTTGGCGATTATGATAAAGAACCTGTTCTGTTTTTGGGGCAACCATTAGGTCGGATTAGTGACGACGAAATGAATCCAGTTTCCGGCGCCGAAAGTTACCTAGCATTTGCTTTCAATAAATTAAGGGAAAACCCCGAAAATAACGACAACTAGACAACTTGTCCGAACCAGGATTCGATCCCGGGCCCACTAGTTTCGTAGTCAAACACGCTAATCACAATCCAAAGCTGTTGATAATTCATTTCTAAATCTCTTTATCGTTTATTAATTCAAATGGTGCAGTCTCGCGTATATATTTATTGAAAGTTTTCGCTTTTGCACTGAAAGGTCACGTAGTGCAATCTGTTTGTTGATTCATATATTTGATCTCCATGGACAATTGATGGATTTAAAATCAACTTGCATGTCGAGCGGTTGAATTACATTTCATTCAGTGCACTTTATTAGAAATCCCATTCAATATCGACTATTCGCAATTTTTATATACTTCACTGAATAAAGTGGCAATGTAAATGTGTTATGGTTCACTGAATAGTTTTGAAAGTTCATTATAGGGATTATAATCTAATGGAGAGATCTACAATCTCTCAGCTTAATATTAAAATACACACCATTGGAAAGAGATCATTACGAAAACCAAATAAATGGTAGTATGCGATCATGGCGAACCTACAGGTTTAATACGTCACAGGAATAGAAAGATCATCATAACTGTTGTCGCCATATGATCATTTCAGCATTAAAATAAATTCATACATTCATAATCTTTAAGGGGAGCAGGTACTGCCTATCTCGACAATGTTAAAATCACAGAATTCAGGTACGCGTAGCTCTGAAACCATTGAACATAGAGATTTGAAATTTTTACATGTTATATTTATAACCTTTATCTATGTATTAGAATAATTTCATTCAGTACATTCAATTCCTATAATTGATAATTTTTTTGTATTGTGACCTAATTTTTTTTTAAATTTTAATCACATATTATTTTTTGAGACCACTATTTTAAAGATACAATAATACATTTTTTTTAAATAGAGGACGTTAAGATTGATAAGTGTTGTAAAAATTGTTTGTCTATCTCAAGTAGTTTCTGAGCTATGCGTACCTAAATACAAAAAAAAAAAAAAAAAAATGCAAACTGAGAAAAATGGAATTAAGTTTCAAGTATGAAAACCTACTTCATTGTCCGTTAAAATCCTCCAGCTTCATATCCTGGATCTTCTTCCTCTTCTCTCCTCTCCTCTGGTTTCTGGCTTCTTGGGACATCTCTTCTTCCTGCTTATCAGCTTTTTTCACCCGAAGAACATCCAGGGCCTTGAGTTGTTTCATGGTGTTAATGCCCGGTTCAATTCCAAGTCCTTGCAAAACCTTTACTCTTCCCATGTTGCCAATATTGAATGATAATACTGCAGCCAACACTCCCATTTTCAAGGTTTTAAAACTTGTTAAATCGTGGAATATTTGTACAGTTGTGCTGATTGTGCTAATTACCAATCTAGAAGTAGACGACCACAGGAGGTTCTTGTGAAACTTTTCGTTCACATGGTGAAGCTTCAATAGAGCTGACATTGGGGGGACTGTTAATAATGGAATTCCACAAGGATCAATAATAGGTCCCCTAATTTTTCTAGTGTTCATAAATGATCTTGCCCCTCTAATAAAATATGTATATTATTTTCAGATGACACAAGTATAGTAATTTACAGCCAATAACTCCAAGACATTCCAATCTTCAACAAAGACAATTCTCCTGAAAATATGTGGTTGGTTCTCAGCCAATAAATTACTATTAAATTATAACAAAACTAACATAATCCAATTTAAATTCTGTCCAAATTCATCCTTGCAATTTTCAAGTGCAATAATTAATGATAGGTTGCTAATAGAAACAAAAACCACTAAATTTTTTGGCTTACAAATCGATAATATGTTAGATTGAAAAAAAATCATAATAAAGAAGTAACCCCAAACTAAATTCAGCTTCTTTTGTTATTAGATCTATGCAAGAGATAGTAAATATTAATACCTTAAAAACTATATACTTGCATATTTCCACTCGGTAATGGGGAAATCCTACAGATAGTAACAGTAGGCTATGTATTCCTACTACAAAACAAAGGGTAATTAGAATAACAGTGTCTCAATTCTCATTATAAATGAACTTTAAGAGTCTAGACATTACAGATAATGACGGACTTATTATTTCATACGTCCAATTTATTTTGAGTACATAATGTACGTAAATGTATTATTTGTATGTGTTATATTCCACTGTGTCGACTGCTAACTGGTGTGATGTCAGCGCCAATTCTAGGAAAAAAGCAAATTCTCACGCTGAAGCTAGTTTGAAGGTCATTGAAATCAGTCCAGTCACATCAAAGGTACCGACGTGAAGTGTCCATATTTGTAATACCCTATACCAGCCATCGTCAACTGGCCTGCATACCACTGGGTGTTCAGTTCAAAATGTGTCATGGCTCGCTGTATGCCGTCATGTGGCTAGCTGATGAGCCTAGAGAATTCAATCTTCCTACACTTCCGCAGAGCTGTATAACCTAAGAGGCAGAGAAGTTGCCTAGCAAGTACGGCGTTCATTCTGAAGAGTATGTACCGATACGTACGGTAACGCCGGTAGTGGCAGGAATGTGAACTGTTTGGAAATACGTACTGTCGGGATATGGGGAGAGGGTTAAGACGATTACTTACGTATTTGTTGACATTAACTTCGACGGTCAACATGGACACGGAGCATTTGATTTGTGTTGTGGAATGTTACCGTACGCAACAGATGACAACAAATACCCTGCGTACGACTTGCCGGCGCAAAACACAGTTCGAAAGAGGTTATGGTAGCACACAGACCGTACAGACCTCCATCTGTTGCTACGACGTTCAAGTTATACCGTACACGTTCTCAAGTTCAGATTGAAGAACGCCTTAAATAATAGGCGACTTCTCTAACATATCAGCTGAAACTCGCTTCAAATCGGTGACCCAACAACAGTGACGTCATGACACACTTTGAAATGAACAACCAGTAGTTCGGAGCGCCGAGACGCTGGGTGAGGAGGTAGTAGTGTGCAGTGTGTCGAGCCAAGCCAACGCATCCCATCACAGAAGCCAACTTTCTGACCATAATTTACAATGTCTTCTTCGATTGTGTTCTACACGAGCATTGACACCTGACATAAACCAGTTAGTAAGGGAAAAACGAATTAAAAAATCCAGGAAAACCAATGCTAATGATCAGCGAAAATAATTTTTATCATTTGTTATTTACATTGTAATAAAATCATTTAGGCCTTCTTCAGTCTTGTAACAGAAACGACAATATGTTTCATATGTTACACAAAATAACAAATAAGTGGTTTTGTGATATATAATAATAATAATAATAATAATAATAGAATAATAATTTATTTATTTATTTAATCTGGCAGAGCTAAGGCCAGTAGGCCTTCTCTTCCGCCCAGCCAGACTCTAATTCTAATTGAATACAATGGATTACATAGTTATTACATTAATATCTAGACCATAAGACAACATGAAAGTAAATAATGAAAGTTGGATAAGTAATGTTAGTGTGACAATAATAAACATTGGTAATAAATAATAATAATAATAATAATAATAATAATAATAACAATAATAATAATAATAATAATAATAATAATAATAATAGTAATAATAATAATAATAATGAGATAATTTAGATATTTATCTGTGATATATATATATATATATATATATATATATATATATATATATATATATATATATAACCATTAAACATTGAGAAACCTGAAACAGATATTATTGTTAACAAGAATTGTTAGAAAAATATTTCGTTAGCCTATTCTTAAATTGGTTTGATGTCTGACAGTCCCTGACATTACTCGGTAGGGAATTCCAAAGCCGAGGAACAGCCACAGTGAAAGAAGATGAATATGAGGATGTTCGGTGGGAGGGAATGGATAATATTGAGGAGTGTTGTGATCGTGTGTCTAGGTTATGATGGGTAGATAAATTTTGAAAACGAGACGCAAGATAGACAGGAGTGGAGAAATGCAATATGTGAAAGAGAAGTGTCAGATATAAAATGGATAATTTATTTTATTTTATTGACGACACTTAAACAAAGGAATAGGATGACAGGATTTAAATATTAGTAATGGGTTCGATTTGTTTAATATTTTGGAACAATGAAAATGCATTATAGGTCTGTAAGTACTATGAAAAAAAAAACTATTTGTTTTAAAAACCGCTGCAATACACAACGAAAAATTACAACTTGCTTGTTGTCTTAAACTAAAAAGTGATTTAAAAATCCAGGAAAACTAATACTAACGAACAGCGAAAATAAATTTTATAATTTGTTATTTAATAACAGTTTTATTTTCCCTGGCAGAGTTAAGGCCATCAGGCCTTCTCTTCCACTCAACCAGGTTCAAATCACATACAGAAAAATAGATACATACATACATATTTACATTATAATAAAATAATTTAGGTCTACTTCAGTCTTGTAACAAAAACGATATGTTATACATAATAACAAATAATTGGTTTTGTGATATATAGTGTCAGATAAAAAAATGGATAATTAATTTTATTTTATTGACGACACTTGAAGAAAGGAATAGGATGACAGTATTTAAATATTACTAATGGGTTCGATTTGTTTAATATTTCGTAATAGTGAAAATGCATTAGGCCTATAGGTCTGTAAGTTCTCAATTACTTTAATATAAAAAAAAAACTATTTACTTTCAAAACCGATACAATACATAACGGAAAAATACATATAGTTTCTTGTCTTAAACTGAAAAGTGGTTTACTTATTACACAGTTCCTCTTAAAATAAATTAAGTACATGCTTCTTCCGTGTTTATTATAATTATTAAAGACTGATTAAAAGGGTTGAACAAGTGAACGGACGCCACTGCTATCAACTGGTTCCTTCCCTCCACCTCTTACTGCACAGTTGATGTCTAAAGGCACATTCACAATGAAAATTAAACATAACCGTAACATAAACACAGAAATTTGCGCCCAGGCTACCAAATGGGATCATTCACAATGATTCACATAAGCATTGACATAAAAATTACCATAAGACGTTAACATGAAAGTTTGCAAACTCCAAACTTTCATGCTTATGCTTACGTGATTTGCAAACAGAACACAATCGTGGAGCGCTGAAGTATACGACAGAATATGAGGAAATGGCGTCGTTGTTATGTTTCCATGGTTACGAAGTTTGCTGTTATGTTTATGTGCCCATCGTGAATGATGGTATGACTTCTTGATTTTACCGTAACGTTTATATTCTTAAGTTAACGCTTACGTTATGTTTAATTTTCATTTTGAATGAGCCTTTACGTATAGAACTGAGCAGCGAGGAAACTGTCCCTGCACCATAGTGCACTGAGATGACGATTCCTGCCCTATACGCTGATTGCACCATCTCATTCTAGTGCCGTGGTAATGAATGCATGGAGCTCTACCGACTCGTAATCCATATGTTCCTTCATGATGTGTAAATGGAGATGCCTACCTTTCTTTGCCTTTGAATGCAACTTTAAAATATTCTTCCAATGTCTCAGTTATCTTCAGAAAGCCGGGTAAAATTAAACCTTTTACATTAGTGGATGCGTATTTGTCCAGTTAGACGCTCGGTCTGTTTCACGCATGCGGTACGAACGTAGTTCTCGATTCGAAAGAAATCGATTTCTGTTTAAAACTGAACGGCTTTGTGTCCATTAAACGGAAACAAGATATCGCTTTGCAATCAGCGTTCTCTGGTTGAAATTCCAGTGCAAACAGATCCGTGTTGTCTGTATCTGGGGGCCGGTGTCGTCAGAAAATCCCAGAACTCAGCATCGCTCTGGCTGTTATAATACATCTATCTCCTCGCTGACTCCGCACCACAAACAATCCCGGCCGGCTCCGATTTATCAATCTCTTCCTGCGTTGCGGGCAGCCGACCATTGAAACTATACGAAACAGGGGTGAACATCCCCGCAACGCTGTCTCAATCATCATTATTGTAAAAATAAAGCGATATGTACTTACTTACTTAATTACAAATGGCTTTTGAGCGAGATCGTGCGTATTTGCTTGCTTTCCGCACACAACCAATACGCGGTAAGTGTGAAATACCACATTCAGTATTCCCAACCTAACACACATAACAATTTCCCTCTTCTTACCGCTTAAGCATCATATTCATTTTACTGCTTTAGGCTTTTAACATATTATTTTTAGAGACGTTTAATATAGTAATAATTATAAATTGGAAACTTACCACTGCAATTTGACCTAAATTGCACTGTTAATTATTGTTTTTTAATATTTGCAAAAATTAAGTAAACTCTAAAACTCCACTAAAGTTACTGTATTTGTAATGCAAGTAACATTAAGGAAGCCGTGAAAAATTCAACAAGATTCCAGACTCATCATAGACTGGGGGGGGGGAAGACAGACGTATATCACGGCCTGCTGCAGTATAGTAAACACAGAATAGTAATATACGTTACAAGAGCGGTATGTTGACGTTTTCATGGTCGAGGAAAAGATTGAAAAAGCGAAACGTAGTTGAGCTTTTTTAATTTCCTAGAACATGAAAACAAACATACCGCTCGTGTATCGTACATTATTTTGTGCGAAGATCGTTTATTACATACCTGAAAGACGAATTTCTAATTAGTTGCAATGAAATCTCCATGTTGGTTTCTGTTTAATGACGGCAACTTCGGAACACCAAAATATCTTTCAACACTGTTGCTGTAAAATGTTTTCTGTGTTTATTATACTCCAGCAGGCCGTGATATACGTCTGTCTTTTTTTTCCCGCCAATCTATAAATGCGAACTTAAAACAAACGGTAAGGTTGTGTAATGATTTATTTTTCATTTTAACAATATTATTTATATAACATATTGCGGTAATAACATCGGCATCTGCAATCTCGTTGATTTTTTCACGGCTTCCTTAATGTTACTTGTATCAGGAATGCAATAAGTTTCGTGGAGTAGTAGACATTACTTAATTTTTGCAAATATTTAAAAACAATAATTAACATTGCAATTTACGTGAAATTGCAGTGGTAAATTTCCAATTTATAATTATTAATATGTTAAACGTCTCTAAAAATAACATGTTAAAAGCCTAAAGCAATAAAATGAATGTCGCGCTTAAGCGGTAAGAAGAGGGAAATTGTTATGTGTGTTACGTTGGGAATACTGAATGTGGTATTTCACACTTACCGCGTATTGGTTCTGTGCGGAAAACAAAGCAAATACGCACGATCTCGCACAAAACATTTTATAGGAACAATGTTGAAGATAGATATTTTTGTTTTGCAAATTTGCAGTCATTGAACAGAAACGAAGATGGAGATATCATTGCAACTAATTAGAAATTCCTCTTTCAGGTATGTAATAAACGATCTTCGCACAAAATAATGTACAATACACGAGCGGTATGTATGTTTTCATGTTATCGGAAATTAAAGAAGCTCAACTACGTTTCACTTTTTCAATCTTTTCCTCGAAATGAAAACGTCAACATACCGCTCTTGTAACGCATATTACTATTAAGGAACCCGAAGATTCATTGCCGCCCTCACATAAGCCCGCCATCGATTCCTATCCTGTGCAAGATTAATCCTCTCTCTATCATCATATCCCACCTCCCTCAAATCCATTTTAATATTATCTTCCCATCTACGTCTCGCCCTGCCCAAAGGTCTTTTTCCCTCCGCCTCCCAACTAACAATCTATATCATTTCTGGATTCGCCCATATGTGCTACATGCCCTGCCCATCTCAAACGTCTGGATTTAATGTTCCTAATTATGTCAGGTGAAGAATACAATGCGTGCAGTTCTGCGTTGTGTAGCTTTCTCCTTTATCCTGTAACTTCATCCCTCTTAGCCCCAAATATTTTCCTAAGAACCTTATTCTCAAACACCCTTAATCATTGTTCTTCTCTCAAAGTGACAGTCCAAGTTTCACAGCCATACAGAACAACCGGTAATGTAACTGTTTTGTAAATTCTAACTTTCAGATTTTGTGATAGAAGACTAGATGACAAAAGCTTCTCAATCGAATAATAACAGGCATTTCCCATATTTATTCTTCGTTTAATTTCCTCCCGAGTGTCATTTATATTTGTTACTGTTGCTCCAAGATATTTGAATTTTTCCACCTCTTCGAAGGATAAATCTCCAATTTTTATATTTCCATTTCGTACAATATTCTGGTCACGAGACATAATCATATACTTTGTCTTTTCGGGATGTACTTCCAAACCTATCGCTTTACTTGCTTCAAGTAGAATTTACGTGTTTTCGCTAATCGTTTGTGGATTTTCTCGTAACATATTCACGTCATCCGCATAGATAAGAAGCTGATGTAACCCGTTTAATTCCAAACCCTGTCTATTATTCTGAACTTTCCTAACGGCATATTCTAGAGCGAAGTTAAAAAGTAAAGGTGATAGTGCATCTCCTTGCTTTAGCCCGCAGTGAATTTGAAAAGCATCAGATAGAAACTTCTCTATACGGACTCTGCTGTACGTTATATATTGAAGAAATATAGCTTCATCACATCAGTACTTGTTGTGCCATTATTCGGACACAACGAATGCCTTGTTTTCATTAGTATGCTGTGAATGAGAGATTTGCGTTTTTATCTATTTAATTACCATTGTATTAAATTTCTTACAACTTTCCTATTGTAGAATTCTTTCTGGTGAGGAATGTGGGCTAATTTTTACTTACCTTGATTTTAAATTATATAATTACATCCTGAATTCTGGATAGTTGAATGAAATTCTTTTGAACGCCAGGGTATTTCCGTAGGAATATGACACGAAACATTTTGTTCAATGAAAGAGTAGCGGAACGAAGAAAAATTCTGTCCGGCACCGGGATTTGAACCCGGGTTTTCAGCTCTACGTGCTGATGCTTTATCCACTAAGCCACACCGAATTCCCATCCCGGTGTCGGATCGAATCGTCTCAGTTTAAGTTCCGCCTCTTGGGTTCCCTCTAGTGCCCTGCCCCCTGCACTACGTCATAGATGTCTATGAACGTAGGACAATGTCCACATATGTGCGGAGGTGCACTCGTTATGAGTGACTGATTGGCCGGGATCCGACGGAATAAGCGCCGCCTTAAATCTCGAATAATAATATTTATGATATGCGTAAATCTTTGTACAATACCATATCTTAAAATATCATAGGTTTGTTATATCATACCGTACCATACAGTACAACATCGTACCATACCGTGCCGTAAAGAACATTACAATAGTATACCATGCCGTACCGTACAATATTATACCATACCACACCGTATAATACCATACCATGCAGTACAATACCACACCATAAAATAACATACCGCACCATACTTTAAAATATCATACTATACCATTCCGTACAATACAAGACTACAACTTACCGTACAGTACCACATCGTATTTACAATGCCATATCATACCATACCATTCCATACAATACCATATCCTACCGTACAATGACATACTATACCATACCGTACAATATTATACCATATCATATCGAAACGTACAATATTAGGCTGTGCCATACCGTACCGTAACTAAAAGTACAATATTATACCTTACTGTACCTTACAATACTATACCATACCACACCGTAAAATAGCATACCATGCAGTACAATACCACACCATAAAATAACATACCGCACCATATTTTAAAATATCATACTATACCATTCCGTACCATACAAGACCACAACTTACCGTACAATACCACATCGTACTGTAAATGCCATATCGTACCATACCATACCGTACAATACCATATCCTACCGTACAATGACATACTATACCATACCGTACCATACAAGACCACAACTTACCGTACAATACCACATCGTACTGTAAATGCCATATCGTACCATACCATACCGTACAATACCATATCCTACCGTACAATGACATACTATACCATACCGTACCATACAAGACCACAACTTACCGTACAATACCACATCGTACTGTAAATGCCATATCGTACCTTACCATACCGTACAATACCATATCCTACCGTACAATGACATACTATACCATACCGTACCATATAAGACCACAACTTACCATACAATACCACATCGTACTGTAAATGCCATATCGTACCATACCATACCGTACAATACCATATCCTACCGTACAATGACATACTATACCATACCGTGCCATACAAGACCACAACTTACCATACAATACCACATCGTACTGTAAATGCCATATCGTACCATACCATACCGTACAATACCATATCCTACCGTACAATGACATACTATACCATACCGTACCATACAAGACCACAACTTACCGTACAATACCACATCGTACTGTAAATGCCATATCGTACCATACCATACCGTACAATACCATATCCTACCGTACAATGACATACTATACCATACTGTACCATATAGTAACATACAATACTAGACTGTACCGTAAAGTACAATATTATACCATACTGTACAATACTATAACCTTCCGTACAATACCATACCATACTGTACCGTACCTACAATACTATACCATACCATACCATATTGTTACATATAATATTAGTATTTTAAAAAACGGTAGGTCCGTGTTTAATTTGGGCAAGTACTTTTTTTTTTCTTGAATAACGAGACCTTTTGGCAGACACTGATTCCTGCTTCAAGCAAATACCTCTCTGCACAGACCCATAAGACTGCAGCTATCTGTGACTGTCGAAGTAAACAAATATAAATAAAATCCTCGTATAATTAGCTATATATGTTGTGAAATACTTTTGTTCAAGGTTATTAAAACTCATGGAAGAACGAAAGCGATTAATTTATGATAGATATCGTATCAGTTTTCAGTATTCGTGACGCTGAAAAGTGGTTTTTGGTGAATAGTCTATATATGTGTATTCGTCTATCTGTGCACATTTTCTCGTAAGCTGTCGGAATCATTTTGTAAACTTTTAATATCGTCGTGTTAATTAATTTTGTCACATGTAACTCTTGGGTTTGTAGTTACAATTCTAACGCATTTAATTTGTTTCATTTGTTTCAGGTACGTGCCTAGTCTCTGATGTGTGTCCGCCATGGTTCCCGACACATTTGTAAGTATTAAGCTGACAACTGTTTTACAGAGAATTTTCTTTTTTCATATGTTTATTTCTCAAGAATAATATGTTTAAACAACAAATATTTTAATAATTTTATTTGTTGGTGTGTGACATTTTTTTCCAGATCTATTTCTAAACAATTGAAGGTGATACCTCGTTTGTCTTTTTTTTATTTGGTGGCCTAGGCCTATATTACTGTACCAATGCTTCATCTTTACGGCCAACTTTTAAGTTTTATTGTTATCGAAGTAATATTGCATTATTAATTAAATAAGTAATAGTATGCAATCATATCTCGCAGTTTGGACAGCCATGAAATCATTATAGTAGATAATCGATTATCCGGCGAATGATTATCTGACTTCCTCCGATGAGCGAGAAAGTTTTCATACCGGTCCGCTAATGTTGGTAGGATATCCGCTGAAACTGCAGAAAGTACATTCATTAAAGCCGAACTTGTATCCACACAATGATACTGTCCACAGATATAGATAGCGAGCAGCAGCGGCCTATTGGTATAGCCTATTATACAAGATTTATTACCATCTCTTCCCCTTTTCCAACTCACTATTTTCGGTGGAATTCTAAGTTACGCGTGAAGAACCACGTTAAAGTGCATTTGTGTCATCGATAATAAAATTTACATTTGTTTGAGTTTACAGTGAATGTTCTCTTCATTACATCTTACAGATCATTTCTGTGGTACGAATTTAGGTGGATTAGTTTCATCATAAAGTACCATTTTCTTCCCTGTGGCTCAAACATCGCGTTTTCTACTAAAAATATAGTGGATAGAAAACTGTTGAAGATGCTAATATGTATGTTACTGATAATATTGATATTGTTATTGATATGGATAATAATGGTAATGCTGAATATGGTGACGGTAATGGTAATTCTAGACCGCGGATTTTTATGTCCTAAAAATGTGTTCTAGGGGCCTGAAATAAGCTCTTTCAGTACCTTATTTAGGCTTTATAAAATATAAAATAGGCTCTAAAAGTATAGAATAGGAAAAGTTATAAATATTAAAATAAGCAATATTGACAAATCAGCAAATTTATTGACAAAGGCAAAGAAACCAACATTAGACCCATACATATAGTACTTTAGTGTCCAAATCGTGTTTATATAAAAGATTAAACTTTGTCAAAGGTACCGGTACTGTCACTTAATAGTACATTATGCAACGAGGCTATAATGACAGTAATTAAGACGCGAGTATGTTTATGAAACGAGCGTAAGCGAGTTTCAAAATTTTCATACGAGCGTCTTAATTACCATTATAGGCAAGTTTCATACGACTTTTTATGCTCGACCATATTTCTAACTTGAAATTATTCATAAATATTCATATTATTCTCATCTGACTGGGGAACGGAAGTGACCTTGTGCAATACCTCGTAAATTGTGAGATGTGCGCAGACGCGAAAGTATTAATTTTTCCCGAGGAACAAATGTCATTGACCTTGATATAATCTAGACAGTAAAATGAACATTAATCGTGATATAACCTGGAAATTGATTTAGACATTGAAAAACGAGATGACAAATTGAATTTATTTGAATATTATTTACAATTAACGCTAATTATTATAGTAACAGAACATAACCTTCTGCGACAGTATTGGATTTCCAGCCTCCGTGACGTTTCGCTAGTTGTCTTTCGATTGCGTATCCGAGAATAACCGACACTTGCGCTTTCATATTGCTTTCTGATTGGTGGAAAACCTGAACTTTAATGAATAGGTGTACTTTAATGAGGTCCATTAAAGGGCTGCTACCAGGTGTATAATTCCAACATTTCGGCATGGTCGAGCATAAAATGATATTTATGCAGTCCTAGGTTTAATACACGCTTGTTATGAAGCTATAAATCCTGCAGAATTGGCTTAATTTTGGCACTGGTGCCAGAAAAGGTTACCTAGCAACTTGTATTGCATGACGCCATCACCACCTTCACAACATAATTTTATACAACGTACCTGCAAGAAAAATCTTCAAAACAACAACAAAATAACATTGTTTTAGAAACGGTTACTTAGCAACCATGCAATATATTACGTTATTTATATACAGTAGGCGTACTAATGTCTCTACTATGTCATAAGACTTATAACATTACATTTTGTAAATGTATAGTAGTTTTTTTTAAACTTATTTTAATTCTGAAATATGATAATACTTTGTATGTAACACATGTATAATCTTCATTATAAACACTCGTGAAAATTCACTCGAGCCAACATTTCCAAGATACACAAATATACACACAAATTCCACAATTTGGGACATCTGGCCGAAATCTACGGCTGACCACTAGGATCCAGAATACAAAGCAGAGGATAAATTAAAACTACAATATGATTGCGGAGAGAATACGGAACAATGATAAATTTAAAAATAAAGTACAATTTGATTTCGGAGAAACATGAGATGAAAATACATTGAAGAGTAATGAAATGAAGTAAAAAAAAAATTACATAGTATTATACAAGTGATTGTGTAAAATGGATAATGAATCTCCCAATACAATTAGACAAATTTTGTTAATGTCCTCATTAGAAAATTTGAGAGAAAGCAGAATGGTTTTGGTTAACTTAAATGAAGTTCCCCTAGCGCCAAAAAGAATTCCTTTCACTTTCCATGTATTAATATTCATTTTGTATCTCTCACTGAAGTGAGGAATACATGGATTGTAAAATAGACTTCTTTTCATCGTTAACGTTATTGGCTTGTTGATCATCCTTCTCAAAACGGACAGTGGGGTCAAGAATGAGGCTTCTTTGATTCCGGCGATCGATGGCTATAATGTCTGCTCTTCTCGTTCACCCATTCTCAGTCAAGCAGTGCACTTCTTCGTAAACCTCCCACTTTGCCTTCCGAAGAGTGGTTGCGATGGAGCTTCTCACTTTATGGTGGCGATTGTTCCTCAGTAGTTCTCCTTTAGGGCAATAACCCAAAACATGCCCAAGGGTTTCTACTTCGCTGCATCCTGGATGACGACGGTTTTGATCTTGAAAGGAACGACCTGGCACCGATCGTATTGCTGCGATGTTTGTGGACATCTTTATGGCATTGGTCCACTCTGAGGATGATATCCCTCTTCTATTGCTAATCCAAGAGTTATTTTTTGGATCTTCACTGTAAGTTACCACTCCTTTGCCTTTTTGTGGAAGACGACACCAATTATTAAACGACCTCCTCCGTAACTCAGATCTTAACTTCGGCCTGTCATCGAATGTGCTTCTGCGTTGTTGGGAATGTTCAATTGTGAAAGAGCTTCTTGTTTTTCCGTTACTAGTTACGTAAATTGCTACAGTATACACCTAAATGCATTTCAAAGTCCATAAAAATTGTTTCAACTGTTCAAACCATAGTGTTTAAAGTTGGTTTAAAATAAATATTTGAAGTCTGCTCTTTCTTTCTGAATAGCCCTGTATTTTAAATTTAACCCTTAAATTGGCAAAACTTCATTTCTCACACTAGTTTATTAAACAGTGTCGGACTGTAAAGAAAACAACTATCGTAATGTCCAGATTTTATATGTCGTACAATATTATAGTATTGTGAAATTTTAATTTTCTTACCAATTTTTTTCTATTGTTCTATTAAAATTATAGCATATAGCCTATTAACCTGTTGTATCCTATAGGTTACTTTGCAAGTTTAAGGGTTAATAAGCCTACAGGTCGATTTCTTTTAGTGTTATTGCTCCTCCCTTTTCTACCCCAATCCCAACCCTGCACAGAACCACCACCATAAAGACTTCCTTGCTAACTCCCCTTTCCTCACAAGTTCCAAATAAATTTGCGAGATTTATAAAAAAAAGGTAAAGGTAAAGGTATCCCCATCACATGCCATGAAGGCACTTGGGGGGCATGAAGGAAGAGCCCCATGCTTTCCATGACCTCGGCACTAGAATGAGGTGGTGTGGTCGGCACCACGCTCTGACCGCCTTTTACCCCCGGGAAACACCCGGTACTCAATTTTATGGGAGGCTGAGTGAACCTCGGGACCGTTCTGAAAGTATGGCAACGAGAAAAAAATCCTGTCACCACCTGGGATCGAACCCCGGACCTTCCAGTCCGTAGCCAGCTGCTCTACCAACTGAGCTACCGCGAGATTTATAATACTGTTGATAATAGTGAACGTCATAATTATGGCGTGATATTGGTTATGATAATGATGTTTATTTTAGTTATGGAGTTAGTGATTAATGCTGAAGTGGGTGATGTTGGTAATACTGAGATAATGGTAATTGTAGTTGAAATAGTGGTGATATTTGAAGTACATAGGTTGGATAAAAAGTAATGGCAACACTGCTGTCACGTGACGATGGTGCGTTCGAGAGCTGCCAGCTGTGTGGACATGAAGAAGGACTGTTAGATGAGTTAGTGCAGCCAGCGGCGACAGTACTCTGTCAATCTACTGCAGTGTGTAGAACGTTGACTTTGATAGAGATAGTGCGAGCGCCCTAAGATCATGTTTACAAAACTAGAGCAAAGTTCCTGGATCA
The DNA here is from genome assembly GCF_040183065.1 of Periplaneta americana. Taxonomy (NCBI): domain Eukaryota; kingdom Metazoa; phylum Arthropoda; class Insecta; order Blattodea; family Blattidae; genus Periplaneta; species Periplaneta americana. The sequence continues at coordinate 195,892,320 of NC_091121.1, forward strand.
AAATTGAAGTGGCACGAGGTCGTAGTGCACAAGAATGTTTTCAGGGACTGCGTGAAACATGTGGCGATGCAGCGTTGCCATATCGCACAGTGGCAAGATGGGTTAAAGCGTTTCGGGAAGGCCTTGTTGGAAGTGCTGTGAAGGTGATGTTCATTGTGGCGTATGACATTGATGGGGTAATACTGCACCACGCTGTACCTCCAAGGCAGACGGTAAACACGGACTACTACTGCAGGTTCCTGCAGCACCACCTTCGTCCAGTCATCAAGAGAAAACGACGACACTTGGTGGTACAGAATTCCATAATTCTTCATGACAATGCAAGGAGTCACACCGCTGCTGTTGTCAAGGACCTCTTGCGTCGCTGGCAATGGGAGATTCTGGAACATCCTCCGTACTCACCCGATATGATCCATGCGATTACGATCTTTTCACCAAAGTGAAAGAACCACTGCGAGGGACCCGGTACAATACCAGAGATAAACTTATCCGTGCTATAGGACGGTCAATACGGAACATCAACAAAGATGGACGCGCTGATGGTGTACGACGCCTTCCAAACATTTGGCAGAAGGTGATAAATAAGGGGGGCGCCTATATTTAAGATACGTAAATCTTGTACCCTTGTGAATAAAGTTTCATTTTGGAGATGCCGATAAGCTCACTGTATTATAATATCAATTTTTGTTTTCCACCTGTGCTTATCTTAATATTTGGATTTATATGAACGTTTTCGACACTCGGTGTGTGTCATCTTCAGATATGGGGTCTATGTCATTGTGTGTTGTGAAGACCTAGCTTCTTAATTATGTTGTGGGTTGTTCACTTGTGTATGACTTTTCATGATTTCTTAATTTAGCTAAAATTACTATAAGCAGTGTGTGGTTGGTTGTTATGATTCTGTTAAATTCTATCTTTTGAAAACCCATATAGGACAATAGAAAATTATGTTAAAACCATTATTAGACATAAATATAAACAAGTAAAGTATATACGCTATAAAAACGCTGTAAAACACTGTATACACTATATCACTTTTATCACATATATGGTTGGCTGTGTTGGCCTGTTATATCGTTAAAAAATTGGGTTGTTTTACTGTTCTTGGTAAAAACTGTATTTTTGACGCACTTTCACAGATTTTCCATAGAATTGTATGTTGGAGTTTTTGATGTTGTTCAAGTTGACTGCTGTGAATCGTGGATGCTGTTATTGAGTACTTAGACGTATATAATACAAGCTATTTTCTGTTGAGTCCGCTGTCTTGTGAATAAAGCCATGTCAGAAATATCGAACTGTTGCCATTACTTTTTATCCAACCCATGTAGTTGTAATAAATTTCTGCTCAGACTTATCAGACTATGGGCATTAATTAGATAAAACAATGTAGGTAAAGAGGACTCTTTCTTTGAGATAATGGGGAAGGATGTTATCAGAAGAAAAACAGGCGAAGGAAAAGGAAGAAGGAACGCATTTCTTGTTTCATCGAAGGTTGAGTTGTGTACCTCTTATACTACAAAAAGATTCGCTTCTTTGTTCAGGTCTCTGATTATTAAATAACTGCACAATGCTCTCCCTACACTTAATATTGTAAACAGGCTAGATGTATTCTTTCAAATAAATTAAGGGAATTAGATTCCCAAGTGAATAAGACGGTACGCTATATATTCTCGCAGAGTTAGAAAAATTTAGGAGTGCTTTTGAACTTAATTCTGAATATTTGAGCAGTTCTCTTGAGATCTTTTTAATTAAAATGCGCAAAACGTATAATGCTCGCTCTTTCCACTTGGGAGATCTTATTGCTTACAGTAACTCAACTAGCGTTTCCGATGGTCGCTTTAATAATGAAGTCAAGGGGGCCTCCCATTCACAGAAAGTCAATAGAAGAACTGTCTTTTGATTATAGCTGTAAATTCTCCTTTAGGCTAGCATTTGGAATGCTAGGATTGTTACTTTCTCATTATAGAACAAAATACTCTGACGATACAAAATAACTGTTGCTAGGTTTCCACGAAAATATACGTCTTTAGTGTACATTTCAAAGGTGTGGATTTCTCTATGCTTATCTCTCTTTCTTTGCACAGCGGCTTCTTCTGAACCATTGAATGGATTTGTCCGTTTTGATTATCTTTAAGCCTAGATCATAATCCATTATTGCTCAGCCTTTAGGCTTTGACGGTCAACTTTCGTCAAGTTTACTATGCTGCCATCTACAGCGTGTTCAGTTCAAAGTGTGTCATGACTCGTTGTATGTCGTCATATGGCTAGTCGATGAGCCTAGACAATTCAATCTTCCTACACTTCCGCAAAGGCGTGTTACCTATGTGCCAGAGAAGTTGCCTAGCAAGTACGGCGTTCATTCTGAAGAGTACTTACCGATACGTACGGTAACGTCGATAGTGGGAGGAATGTGAACTGTTTGGAAACACGTACTGAGGTGAGTTTTTTCTTACTGTCGGGATATGGGGAGAGGGTTAAGACGATTACTTACGTACTAACTACGACTGTCAACATGGACACGGAGCATTTGATTTGTGTTGTGGAATGTTGCCGTACGCAACCGATGATAACAAATACCCTGCGTACGACTTGCCTGCGCAAAGCACAGTTCGAAAGAGGTTATTTTAGCACACAGACCGTACAGACCGCCATCTGTTGCTACGACGTTCAAGTTATACCGTACAAGTTCTCAAGTTCCAGCGCGTCTGGCCGCGAAACCAGGTGGCCCGGGTTCGAATCCCGGTCGGGGCAAGTTACCTGGTTGAGGTTTTTTCCCGGGGTTTTCCCTCAACCCAATACGAGCAAATGCTGGGTAACTTTCGGTGCTGGACCACGGACTCATTTCACCAGCATTATCACCTTAATCTCATTCAGACGCTAAATATCCTGAGATGGTGATACAGCGTCGTAAAATAACCTAATAAAAATTCTCAAGTTCAGATTGAACGCCTTGATTAATAGGCAACTTATCTGACATAAAAGCTGAAACTCGCTTCAAATCGCAGACTCACAACAATGACGTCATGACACACTTTGAAATGAACACCCAGTAGTTGTTACATAAGGTGTCACGTCATAACTCCCATTTGAATTGCATTAGCGACTGTACTGCCATCTCGTGTTCGATTACGACAGACGGGTGGCGATCCTGGGGGTTGTTCTCTTCTAAGTGCTACCGATTTTAACATAGGGATGAGCAATCTGTTATATATAATCTAGGCTTTAAGTCAATTCAACCGAGAATTATTGAAATAATAGGCATTCATTCATTCATTCATTCATTCATTCATTCATTCATTCATTCATAGTGTTCTGCTCAAGGGTAGGTCTTTCACTTCAAACCTAGCTTTCTCCAATCTTTCCTATTTTTGTAATACATTTTATGAAAACCACAGAATATAAAATATTTAAAATGTTAAGGGAATACGCCCCCTAAATCCCCAAATATTCACTGCACCAACAAAATTTCCAAACATAATATATCACAACATAAAAAACATACATAACACTAAGAAAAAAAAATCTATGGTTTTCATATAATTTCTTTCGAATATGGCTACTATATCAAATTAATCCATTATGGCCACCGTATAAGGCAGTGATGTCAAAGCAAGCGCATTTTTCTGACCTTGACGTCGTGCGCGGGCAGCAAGCGCTAAGTATGGAAAGAGGAAGGGTTGTGTATATGAATAAGCAACCTGTTTGATTAAGAAAACAGTGGTGCACAAACTTCAAACGGAACGTGAAATTTTATGTCATTTTTATATGGCTTCTTTCTGTCTAATAATATCTATATTGTCTGTAAAACAAAAGTACTAACACTGATTTCTTATTATTGCACTTGTGTTTTAAATCTTAATAACATAATAGAGAGTTAAGAAGGAATATTCACTTAAATTCCATAGTAGTATAATATTATACTGTATTAAGTGGATGAAACACATCATTCATAAAGAAAGTGATATTCCAAAGAAAGAGATTGAGTATGACATGATAAGTTGGAATTTATATTGATGATATCTTTAGCCTTACAAAAGTAATCAATAAACTAATCAAAACAATATTACAGTACAAAGCAAAGTTACCTAGGTATTGTATCTGTTATAAGTGTAACTAATATTACATAACAAAACTCTTATCACATTATGCTTTTAAGGTGATATTGGTGAGCAACTTCCTATCATCAGAATATTAAATTATTTTCTCGAAACCTGCTGAAGCTATAAAGCTGACATTTTTACAACACATGGGCACGTATCTTTTGCTTATGATGTAACAGTAGTTGCTTTGTTAATTCATTTCCATACAAACAATTTCCATGCGAATATTTTCAAAATTTTCAATACACTATCTTCAGTAATACGTATATACGGTATATTAGATTTACGAAAACATTCTATAAGGCTGCTAAATAAATAGGCCTATACCTGAAAATTTCACTTTTCTATACGGAAAGTTGAGAAAATATTTGTTTTGAATTAAAAAAAATCAAACTTGTGAAAAATGAGCATTAAAATTAAAACTTACATTCTTATAATGCACTTATACTTCTCAGACAAATCTAAAAATTAACATGGATACAGTTTTAATAAGTTCTCTTCGCTTTATCTATTGAATCAGTGCTGGCCATCCCTGAATATAGCTCGACCAAGCGGCATATACCACCTCTTTCGTCTGTCTCATTCCTTTCCGCTGTAAAGCACTCAGGCTCTCCTGGGCTCTAAAGCGCGCGCTTGCTCCTGTGGGCATCAATTGACATGCCTGGTATAAGGTATAAAATCATTCGTGACGTCAATAAAAAAGTCACGACCATCCATTTTACATAGCACAAAAGTTAAAGAAAGTACGTACATACTCACAAATGACTTTTATGGAATTTGTGTACCCCTGATTTTTGCAATAAATGAGACGCATCTAGATACTTTAGATCCATTTAAAGTTTGGAATTAACAAATAAAAAAAAATATAAATTTCAGCACAAATTTAAAATAAACATTATGAGTGCGTAGTTAACGAATCTCTGCCAATTACAATCCATGTCTAAAAATTTGAATTGTTTGAAATGAACAGTTTTTCCTTGTTTCAAATAAAATATATTTTCTCCTTTCTTAGTGAAGTGCTCGCTACCAAATTCTTCTATTGAAACATTCATTTCCAACCGTTTAGCTTAGTTTTATTTTTTTATGTTCACTGAATAGCAGACCTAAACTTAAGAAGCACTGATCTGCACTCCAATATAGGGGAGTAGTGGGTGCAGTGAAACACAAAATATTAAGACATATGTGCAAGTGATAATTCAAGTATTTTTAAAATCAAGTGCAATAGAAATAGACATTAAAACATGGAGTATAATAATTAAAGATGAGGGGTTTGTGCGCAGCACGAAAAACACGTTGATTCGACAGGGAGCATAGGTGGACAGACAGGTGAACGACTACTACCAGTGCAACCAAAAAAAATGCAACTACACGCTATCCATTTGCCTCCTTGACGTCTTATAACAATACGAAACGAACACAGGCCTTCATAGTCCAATGCACTGCAGTGGTGAACGGTCGTAGTGCGCAGTAGTTACCTACAATGACGGAAACCAACCAAACAATGGATGTGAAATTGAATACTTTGTTACGGAGATACAGCAGTGATATGTTGCGCACCCAAGCAAACAGAATTATATGTACAGTATGTGAGTATGAAATTACAATATTATGTAAGAAGTATTACGTAGAAAGACGTTGTAACAGCAGAAAACATAAAGACAATATTGCACGCGCTTTAAAATGTTGATTCCCTCAACATCAATATTAGTAATCAAATACAAAATCAGAATTTGTTAAGGATTTATGTGCGATGATGATTAAAGCAAATATTCCTTTCGAGGATTTTTGGAAAAATATATCAAGCAGCGCGTTCCGAATCAGACAACTCTCCGTAAAGATATCTGGTTTGGAAATATCCAAGGGCAATAATAAAAGAGGTATCAGAAAAAATCAAGAAAGGACTTGCAGGACCTTGCACACAGAGAATAAAGGATAAATAACAGAAAAATAAGAGTATTTAACAATTTGTAACATGCTGAATAATGCAAAATCATCAGACGATAGGACAGTTTACTTAACGTCCTATGACGTTGAAAGAAGCTTTCGCAGTTCAAAAACTGTTTGAGTGATCAACGACGACGTTTGACATTCGATAATTTAAGAGTCTGTAGTTGTGCAGTGCAATTCGGCTTGTGATGGCTCTGAAGCTATGGATGAATCATAAAGGCAAGTTTCTTCTTCTAACTATACTAGTGTTTCTACATATTCCTCATATTTTAGACCTTAACGGAGTGTTGCATTTGTCATTTTTAGACTGTACTCTTTGCGTGGTATAACAGCTGTATAACGTCTATGCACACGCAACCTGACGACAAACCGCACAAATCCCTCATCTTTAATAATAATACATAAACAAAAATGTTAATAGATAAAGGACATAATATACAATACGTGTTTGTCAAAAAAATGCAAATGTCTCACTGTTCCCATTCAGGAGGGTACAGTGAGACACCACAGTGTCTATTAACGGACATTGAAATGATTTACATTTATTTCAAAAGAAAGGAAAGCTTGCTGCCCCTTTATCTTGACATGTTCTGTAGGCTTATTTAGAATCATTTTGATGTCTGACTTCGAAACCATTGAAACATCTGGAACATTTGGAAAAGTGAATTTTTCATGTTATTTCAAACTTTTACGAAAAAACGAAATGAATTTTTGATGACAACAAAGCTTATAATTAAAAGAATTTGATGTAATCATTTATTATTTTTTAACATTTTCTTAAATTTTGTGAATAATTTTTTATTTATGAAACCATTAAAATGTAATGTATCCATTATTTTAAGCTGCAGTCCCTAAATTGGTTACTAGTATGTTCATTTTTAATGTTAGTTATTGGTAAATGTAATATAATTACAGTTTCGTTTTGCAAACCATTGATACACGGGAACAGTGAGACGTCTCAGTGTACCCTTCAGTGGCATGTCTCACTGTTCCCTTTACGCATAGTTCATTTAAAAATGACGCCATCACTTCAAAATTAAAACAAGAAAGACGAAACTTTGCCAAACACAACCTCAAATACCACAATATTAGGTAACAAAACATTCATATTTATATCTCATTCGTATATCCAATATACAGTAACCTTCATTAAACACAAGCCAGAATTTTACTTCTAGAGTGAAAAATTACGAATTATTTTTTCAACAATCACCTTTATAAATAGAATCAAATCGAGTATGAAAATACTGTTACTTTACTCATGGAACATACAACTCCACTGTTACCAACATCTCAACATCATAATTTACCATCTAATAAAAATGTCTCAATGTTCTCCCTGTGTTACTGTACCTACTTCTCCCTTACATACACTGTTCCGGGTTGCTAGGAGGTTTTAAGTAACGAAATGCAGGACTCTAGTAATAACTTATGTCACCAATGACGTCATACTTTCAATCGATTCTTTAAATTTACCTCAACTAAATATTGAAAATAGATTTTGAAAACATTGTCATATAGGTCTTGTAATAATTTAAACATTCTCTGGTATTGATACAAGGGTTTTCAGTTCAGTTTGAATTCTAACGTTAAATTTTAAATGTGTTGTCGAATTGGAGTGAGCATTGCATCATTGATGTCTAGCAGAAATACATAGATACGTGTTTCACTGATATCTGTTTATATTTTGGATTCCGGTCTCTGTTGCCTTGGAGATAAATATTTAAGCTCATTCAACACATGGTACAACATATTCATTTAATAACCGCTTCGCTTGTAACTGCGGAATTGTGTAGTCATTTATTATTTATTTCTGCGTCGGTCTTTCCATCGTCAATGCTTTCATTGTGGCAGGACCTTTATCCCCAATGTAATGATTACGATTTCATTGTCATTAGAGCCATGTTTGCAAAATAAATAACCCGGAAATTTGTTTTATTAATTTCATTGAAGTCAGTAACATTTATGCTACAAAGCCTTCGTAATTAAATTCATCAGATATGTGTTAGATTACTGTTATTAAAAATTGTATGTAAAATCATGCTACCGTGAATGCGTGGTGAATGTGCAATTTATTTTTACGTCATGACGACGAATTGACCTGTGAAATATTTGTAGGTTCCCAATTTTGTGATCTTTTTTTTTTTTCAATGAGAATTTCAGAATATGAAACAAGAAATAACGGTACAAATGAATTAAAGTATGCAAAACAGGTAAACTGTGAACTAAGTCTCCATCATAACCGACATAATACAGTTGGGATTTTGGAAAATAGAAATCACTCTGTGCAAAAGAAAATTGCCAACTTCTTTACTTCTTTCTTAGAAATACATGCAACTAAACTTGTCTTCATTTTGCTATTATTATTATTATTATTATTATTATTATTATTATTATTATTGTTATTATTATTATTATTATTATTATTATTATTATTAATTCTATATATTGTTCCTGTATTTCTGTCATTTTTATATTTGCTGTTGTTATACTGGTTGAGTGGAAGAGAAAGCTTTATGGCCTTAAATCTGCCAGTAGAATTAAATCTATTAAATAAATAAATGAATGAATAAATGAATAAATAAATATGTGAATAAATAAATAAATAAATAATAAATAAATTAATTAATTAAGTGATCTTCTATATTATAAATAAATGTAGTTCTTAATGAAGTGTTATTTTATTATTTGTTAATTCAGTGTGCCACTTTTGATTCCTTCAATATTTCTTTGTTATTCTCATTACGCTTCTATCTGCCTTCTTGCATTCTTATCGTTAATAAGCTAATTTAAATTGCAGGCTAGGAGATCACATAAATGTAAAGATCTGTCCTATGAGCCCTTGAAATTACGCAAATTCATGTACTTTATACTTCCTCTGTTCGTTCAGTTATTAATTCGTTCATCCATCCATTCATCCATCCATCCATCCATCCAGCCATCCATCCATCCATCCACCCATCCGTTCACCCTTCCATCAATCCATACACCCACCTATCCGTCCACCCATCTATCCATCTGTCCACCCCTCTATCCATCCACCCACCCATCCACCCGTCCACCCATCCGTCCACCCACCCATCCATCCACCGTTCACCCATCCATCCACCGTTCACCCATCCATCCACCGTTCACCCACCCATCCATCCATCCGTCCACCCATCTATCCATCTGTCCACCCTCTATCTATCCACCCATCCATCCACCCGTCCACCCATCCGTCCACCCACCCATCCATCCACCCGTCCACCCATCTATCCATCTGTCCACCCCTCTATCTATCCACCCACCCATCCGTCCACCCACCCATCCGTCCACCCACCCATTCATCCACCGTTCACCCATCCATCCACTCACCCGTCCACCCATCTATCCATCCTTCCACTCACCTATCTATCCACCCATCCATCCACCCATTTACCCATCCATCCATTCACCCATCCATCCATTCACCCATCCATCCATCCATCCACCCACCCACCCATCCATCCACCCACCCGTCCACCCACCCACTCATCCATCCACTCACCCGTCCACCCATCTATACATCCTTCTACTCATATATCTATCCACCCATCCATCCACCCATTTACCCATCCATCCATTTACCCATCCACTCACCCATCCATCCACCCACCCACCCATCCATCCATCCACCCACCCGTCCACCCAACCATCCATCCATCCGTTCACTCATCCATCCACTCACCCTTCCACGCATCTACCCATCCTTCTATCCATCTATCTGTCCACCCATCCATCCACCCATTTACCTATCCCTCCATCCACTCATCCGTCCACCCATCTACCCATCCTTCCACCCATCTATATCCACCCATCCATCCATTCATTCATTCATCCACCCATCTATGCATCCGTTCACCCACCCATCCGTCCATCCATCCATCCATCCATCTACCCGTTCACCTATCTACCCATCCGTCCACCCATCTCTGCACTCATCCATCTATCCATCCATCCACCCAACTATCCATCACATCAGCTACGGTATCTACATTTCGGAAGGTTATGAAGACATAAACATATTAACAATGGTATAAACATATTAGTTAAAGAAAACATAACGAAATTGAAGCTGTAAGTTAGTCATTTTCAAGATAATATTTGCAATAAAATTATAACTAATTCAACACGGGAAAAGATTAGTTCACAAATAAAAAATGAAGGAAACAATAAATCCATTCATATCCGAATATGGAGATTATGAAGTTCGTTGCGTGATTTATGAAATTGATAGACTACCGTACTTATCACACAATTCTGAATTATGACAGTACACATAAGCCTGACACCACCGTGCGTACGAAGAATGGAAGTACCAGTATCCATTCTGTGATCAGATACGTTAGAATCACAAGTATTGTAATTTAGTTATCGTAAACGTTTTGTGTCTGGTTTAAGTTACTGCATACTGAAAATATTATGGAAATTTAATGCAGTGATATTTTGTCGTAAAAGGTGCGGAGCTTTAATATTGTCTTACACAACATTCTCTCGCGACATTTTAAAAATCTAACCTGTTCTAGCCTGACATAGTCTAATCTACCCTATTCTAATCTAATTGAAAAATGCTGGCAGGGCAAATGGAGTAGAGCTACTTCTCGAAAACCTATGAAGTCACCATATTCTCTACAGAAATTCTACTTGTAATCGCTGGCTCTTGCAATACTGACAGTTACATTTTATTGCATTCATTTTGATTTGATGGATTATATTCCACGGACGTGCGATCACTATTTACATCGCAGTGACGGCTGCTACTATTTTTAACGTCGACTGCATTATTAAGTCGAATTTATCAGCACACTATACAAGTGACAAGCTAGATGCAATTACGTCACAATGACGCGGGCGGATCCGTTTCGAATTCAATTAGCAGCGCTATCTACTTCAATTCATTGTCCTGCTCTGAATGCGATAGCAGAAATCGTGAGCTGTCAGTCGCCCGATTCCGCTTCACTATTTCGCATTGCACAGAAGACACTGAACCCGGGTTGTACAGGACTCCAATAAGCTTTGCTATATAACTTAATGGAGAACGGGACTCTATTCGTTGACTATTCAATTTTTTGTTGAATTTGAATTAGATTTTGAATCAATCACACGTCATCAATTACAGGCATGATCCTTACCTACTAAACAACATTAAATTTATGTGAGACAACCGTTTACATGTAAGCTGTAACATACAGTATAATTTATGTAAGAGCAGAATACAAACTTTAGGTACGGTCCACTAACCAACTCTATTAAACCAGAACAACCACTACGACATGTAAATCGATCGTAAGGTACGTTGTTGATAATGATGATTTTAAATCTTTCGCAGCTGAATTTATTTAACGTCATTCTGAAACTATTGTTTTTACGATTAATATATCGCACTCGGCGAAGATTCTTCTGCGAATACTGAATCGACGTTTATATTCTAAGATAGAGGAACACGTTGTCCTGTAGTTTGCCTCTTACCTTAATGACCGCCAACAAAGTGTGATAGCTGGAAATCGTTCTTCTCTTGGCAGGCCGTGAGGCCAGGAATCCCACAGGGATCAGTTCTTGGCCCTTTACTATTTACAGTTTATATAAACGACATATCACAATCTCTAAAGTACTGGTGACACCATCTCTGTGCAGACGACCTTCAAATATACATACAATTCCACACTGACAAAATAAATGAAGCAATAACTGAAATTAATGACGATCTCGACTCAATTTGGACATGGACACAGAAATTCAGACTTAAACTAAATCCAGAAAAATCACAGTCAATAATTCTGGGCCATTCACGTTTTTAAGCAATATTACCATACCAAATTTGTCTCCGATTAAAATATACGGCACCGAAATTCCGTTCAGTGAATCAGTAAAGAACCTAGGTATTTATAAGCATAAAAGTTTAAATTGGAACATTAAAGTTGCATAAACCTGCAAAAAGGTATTCTCATTAATCCACTCGTGTAGGCGATTGAAGAATTTTCTACCCTTTTCCCTGAAAAAAAATGTTAGTGCAAACACTCGTGATGCCCCACTTCGATTACTGTGATATTCTGTTTACTGATCTAAGCGTTACTTCGGCGCAGAGACTACAACGTGTTCATAATATGTGCATCCGTTTAGTCTTCAATATTCGCCGGGCTGATCACGTAACACCAGACGTCTCCAAAAGCGTACTCGCGTGTAAGCCCCTGAACGGAACCGAAGCCAGTACGTAATGAGCGCGCTTCGCCTCACCCATCTCCACCTGTACTGTACTCAATGTTTATGCGCAAACGAAGAGCAGTGGCGGACTGCCATATCATTGCGTTGGTCGGAGTGTTCCACCTTTTCACAATGTCTTCTAAAAATGGACGTAGTACATTCAAGGACGAATAGGAAGAGAAATTTTTTTGGAGTTAGTGGGGAGAATGTGAAATGCTTAATTTGTTCGAAAATTCTTAAGGGTGTGTTAAAATTCAACATGCGACGACAATACTCGACTCTTCACAAAGAATATAATACAATTACAGGCATGTTGGACATGTGAAAATAATTTATTTTGGGGCTATGTGTATAACTGTTGGTTATACATAATAATCAGTATATTACATTACCTTTACACTCAGTTCTGCATGACAAACATATAGTTTTTCGTTTAATTTTATGTGAAATGCGTAGGCCTACAAATATTTTGATAAATATAAAACGAGAAAATACAAACACAAATCACACACGTGTCCTCAGTCTTAAACGAAAAAAGCTTTTTGCTAGCTATGTTCTAGCTTGGAATATTGGAAAATCAATGAAGCCCTTTACAGAAGCATCATTTGTAAAATTGTGCATACAGGACGTTACTAAAATACTGTGTCCAGAACAAAGTCAAAGTTTAAGAAAATTAAAATGTTTCCAATTACAGTTCAGAGAAGGAATTTCAAGATTGCAAATGTAATTTAATCTGAAGTCGAAACCACAATTAACCAGTTTGTAGCTTACTCGCTTGCATTGGACGAAAGCACAGATAGAAATGACAAAGCTCACCTAGCCATTTTCATCCGAGGAGTTAATGAACATTTTACTGTGTCTGAATGTCTTCTAGATGTAATTACAAAATATAACTGGAGAAGATCTTTTCCAGGCACTGAAAGGCACCATAGAACAGAAGAGATTGAATTTGCAATGGCTTGTGTCAATAGCAACAGACGGGGCTCCAGCTTCATAGTATGTCAAAATAATATACAAACGTTTGATATTTATTATTATTTTGATTTTATTTGTAAACTTAAGCAGATCGTTGCTGCGATCCCCCACTGATCGCTCCTATCTGTTGAGGTACGAGTCTCTTCCCCTTTTCTAGCCTTACAGCACACTGTGTTCGGCGGACAGCATTGAGAGCACGAATGACGATACGCTTTTTGGAGACCTCTGACGTAACACCATCCCTCGAAATGTTGTCCTGGCTCCGCCTAGAAGATCGTAGGAAAATCCACTGTCTTTCCCTCCTCTTTCACATATTGCATTTCTCCACTCCTGTCTATCTTGCGTCTCGTTTTCAAGATTTATCCACCCATCATAACCTAGACACACGATCACAACACTCCTCAATATTATCCATTCCCTTCCACTGAACATCCTTTCATTCATCTTCTTTCACTGTGTCTGTTCCTTGACTTTGCAATTCCCTTCCGAGTAATGCCAGGGCCAGTATGGATGCTGAGGACCTTAGCAAGCTGCAGTAACTTGTGATCTGTGGCAGTAACTAAGCTGTACGAGCTGAACCCATGCAAATTACTGCACAACAATGGTCACAATTTAAAATGAATTTACGTTAAAGGATTCGAATCCACTGCTACCAACGCAAAAAATATTAAACTTTTTATTGTGCGACTGGGTCCTTGTTTGTGTCAAAATCTTCGAAGCACATCATTCTGAGTATTTTCATATTCTTAAACCCTCGACATTTAATGGCAATTTTTAAATCTACGTTCTTTGACCATCACTGTAATTAAGTTGATTACTCGGTCCGGAGGATAGAATTCTTGTCGTTATCACACCCGTAAAAGGCGTCATATTTTGTGCATGGTTCCTTACGGTGTGCTTATGATGCGGTGATCGTAGCAACATTCGACATGTTCTCCCTTTACTCTCTGAGCAGAAGGCAATCCTGCATGTCCAGCGATAGCGTTTGTATCCTGTATTCCTCTCACGCTCGGGAGAGCAGGAAGGTCGGGGTTAAGGAGATCAGGGGTTCCTGGGACTCCGGGTTGAGCGAAATTGGAAACGCAGCAGCGGACGAGGTGAAGAGGCTTCTTGCAAGGTAGCGTGTGATATATCATGCGTTATATACCAACATAGGATGGTGTTGATGGTAATGTAGATATTAATACATAAACAGAATAATTACAAGATATAAACGTTTTGTAAAATGCACGAATTTATGATATATTATATGATACAAAAATTACAGCACATGAATCTCTAGGTCAGGTATGCTCAAAATTGTAAAAGCCCCGATTACACGGATGACGCTGCACTGCATAACACACACAGTGTACGGACTGGGCTCCGCAACTACATTGCAGCACCGCCTGTGGCATCGCTCTCACTGTCTTACAAATATGGAGAATAAACTGAATTTGAAAAAGGAAAGAGTATACACTGCAATATTCAGTTATTACATTATTTATTATACTTAATATCCCTTAGTTATGATATAATAATATCATAGATAATATCATTTTCATATTCCATCATATAATCTACTTTGCGGTCTATTCAACATCTGCATTATTTTCTGCAAGTAATTGGGAATCTATTTCGAACGAATTTACTGCAATGTGCTAAAGATGCTCATCTGTTAATCGGGACCTATGTTTGGATTTAGTAACCTTCATTCTCGAAAATAATTGTTCGTAACACATGTCGAGGCGAAGGTAGCTAACATAGTGGCAACGAATAAACTCATCTTGTAATATTTAGTTTGGTTCATTTTTTAAATAATTCTATGCTTGTCAAGTCATATTCTCTGCATTTAGTTCTGGATTCTACGTTACTTTGTAGATCAATTAACTCGTCCTGGAACTGCACTCTCACGGATTGTACTAAGTTTACTATGAAAAGATTAACAAAAAGATTAATATCACTCTCCATACGTCTAAAATCACTAAAATTATGTTCCGTGAATTCACATTTGTATTGTTGCATTACAGAGACATAATTAACTATATTTTGTTCAGGCACCATACATCTCTTTACAAGTTCACCATCCAAGGGTTTTATTGCCTTAGCTAATCCCCAACATACTACATAGGTTAACTTGCTCCAAAACATAGACTCTGAATTGTTCGACTCTTTTCAATGTTTGGCCTTTCATGAAGTGCTTTCAATTCTTGAAGCTGTAGTGCAAGTTGCACCCCTGAAAAATTATTTTGTCAAAATATCTATTTCTGCTGGAATAAAATCACAACAATAACAATAATAATAATAAAAAATAATAATAATAATAATAATAATAATATGTCTAATAATAATAATAATAATAATAATAATAATAATAATATTGGTATATGAAAATAGCCTATATTACAGAAAACAGCTTTTCTGTCACTTCGGCATGTTCTGGGTAGCAGAGTCTACAATGTAGTTTTATGTTGCTCAGTAGTATTCCTGACAGTACCGTACAATATAGTAAGCACTTTCCGTTTTCACCGAACGTACAACAAAAATAGTCTTCCTCCCACACTGTACGGAATGATCGTTTGCTTACTGAAGGTTTTGACTCTGTCATTGTCCCGCACTGTTCGTGCGTTTTCTAAGTACTTGAACTGCCTTCTGCAGCCATCCGTCGAGCTTCGAACGGGGAACAGCACGCTCTATATTCGAAGGTTGTGATTACAGAACGTAATCGGGAGTCAGAGAATGAGCATACCTGCTCTAGGTGATAACTATGGACAAGGTCATTTATCAACAGTAATCTCACTAGAGGTTTTAATTTATATAGAGAAAATCAAAACTCGAGTGGGATTTAATTAACAATTACACGATTAGAAGAAAGTAGGCTATATAAAGATTAGAAGTAACAAAGTGTACAATAAAATATTAATTGGCTTACGAAAATACAACTGTCTTCAAATGTATTATTGTACCATCTCAACATTACGCTAGATGGCAGTAGTGTTTTATGATGATGTTTTCTTGTTACCGGTATCAGTTGTGCCAACTATGGAATCATCATTGAACTCTGTGCCCTGTTACTAGTCAAGAAGGCTTTGTTGATTTAGTTTCATTTTTATTAAGACAGTTGCATTCCACTTCAATTATCCGAATTCCAGTAATCAACGTCACTTGATAGATGATTTTCAATAAATCTTAATATTAAACAATCTCTGATACGTGACTATCCATATCATATAGCAGAAGCTATAACATAACCTAACTAATATACACAAGTGTCAGAAAAGTTTTATTTAACGACGATGACATAAAAAATAAACATGAATAATTTTAAAAGGAATAATTATTGAATGTACAATTTTCAAATTTGAATGTCGTTGGTGGTTCAATTGATGTTATATTGGACGTGTGCATAATAGAAGTGGAACTCGTTGATTTAGGCCTACATGGTGTATTCAACTTATTCAGGATTTCCGAATGAATAATTTTAAAAGGAATAATTATTGAATGTACAATTTTCAAATTTGAATGTGGTTGGTGGTTCAATTGATGTTATATTGGACGTGTGCGTAATAGAAGTGGAACTCGTTGATTTAGGCCTACATGGTGTATTTAACTTATTCAGGATTTCCGAATGGTGCTCTTATTTTATTTGTAAATCGGATTTCAGAATATGCATAGGTATGATCAGTGATTTTGATTAATTCTTGTTCTTGAATGCCAATGCGAGTCATATTTGAAACTGCTGTGCATCGACTGGAGTGATTTGTAATTATATATATATATATATATATATATATATATATATATATATATATATATATATAGGCCTATATATTTTTTTTGACGTCCAGACCAGCGCAGTTTCAAATGTTGGCAAACAAAGAAACAAATGCTAGGGACGCGATAAAATTAAACATATGCTAGGGACGCGATAAAATTAAACATATGCTAGGGACGCGATAAAATTGTGCGATAAGCAGCCATGATTGGTTGAAATACGCCCTTTCGTACCGTTTTATTGGTCAAAAGTAGTATGACGTAGTATGACGTATGACTGCGTCATAATACTTTCGGACCAATAAAACGGTACGCAACGACGTGTTCAACCAATCATGGCTGCTTATCCTACAATTTTTATCACTTTTGTAGCAGTCCCTAGCATTTGTTTCTTTGTTGATCAATATTGTACTTTCAGTAGGCCTAATTGTACCTTTTAAAATGATTCATGTTTATTTCATCATCCTTAAATAAAACTTTTCTAACACTTGTTTATTTTATTTAGGTTATGTTATAGCTTCTGCTGTATGAGATTATGTACTGTATAGTGACGTATCAGCGATTGTTTAATATGATAATTGAAGTGAAATGCAGCTGTTTTAATAAAAATGAAACTGAATCAGCAAAGCCTTCTTGACTAGTAATCGTCCATAGAATTCAATGAAGATTATATAGTTGGCACAACTGCTAACAAGAGAACAGCTGATCATGACACACTACTGCCATCTAGCGGAATATTTGTAATACTGAGATGGTACAATAATATATTTTCAAGACACTTTAGTATTCTAGTAAGTCAATTAATATTTTATTGTATTAGAGTACTTTATTCTTTCTAATCGTTACATACTTTCTTCTAATCGTGTAATAGTCAATTAAATTCCACTCGAGTTTTCTCTAGATAAATCAGGAATTAGAATAATGGAATTAGGATAGTAAAGAAATACAGCTTGCTGTGTATAATGAACGTAATGAAATAATAATAATAATAATAATAATAATAATAATAATAATAATAATGCTAATAATCCGTGATTTAATAAGAATACAATTTACTATTGTGTAGATCTGTATCAAGAAATTATTTATATTATGTATATTTCGTCACAGCATTTCTTACATGTAATGGCGGACTTCACATTTTCACGTACTGTATATGGTGTCACTTTTAACAGTTATTAGAAATAACACTTCTTTGCAGTATACTTACTTACTGGCTTTTAAGGAACCCGGAGGTTCATTGCCGCCCTCACATAAGCCAACCATTGGCCCCTATCCTGAGCAAGATTAATCAGTCTCTATCATCATATCCCACCTCCCTCAAATCCATTTTAATATTATCCTCCCATCTACGTCTCGGCCTCCCCAAAGGTCTTTTTCCCTCCGGCCTCCCAATTAACATTCTATATGCATTTATGGATTCGCCCATACGTGCTAATGCCCTGCCCATCTCAAACGTCTGGATTTAATGTTCCTAATTATGTCAGGTGAAGAATACAATGCGTGCAGTTCCGTGTTGTGTAACTTTCTCCATTCTTCTGTAACTTCATCCATCTTAGCCCCAAATATTTTCCTAAGCACCTTATTCTCAAACACCCTTAATCTCTGTTCCTCTCTCAAAGTGAGAGTCCAAGTTTCACAACCGTACAGAACAACCGGTAATATAACTGTTTTATAAATTCTGACTTTTTGGACAGGAGACTAGATGATAAAAGCTTCTCAACCGAATAATAACACGCATTTCCCATATTTGAGTAGCTTAATATCAAAGGCGGAGGCGGACATTAGACCTCAGATCGAAATTCAGGTAATGTGGATTCTTATACATTTTTTCATGCTCTTTTCAGTTGTGGTAAACTACATTCAAACTCTAACACTATATCTATAAAAATAAATTGTGTTAAAATATTAGGCTACAAAGAACACTGTGAAACAAAAAGTTCCTCTAGATCAAAACTATGGAGATAACAGATGTCCGTCTTTAATATTAAACTACTCATTTATTCTGTGTTTAATTTCCTCCTGAGTACCATTTATATTTGTTACTGTTGCTCCCAGGTATTTGAATTTTTCCACCTCTTGAAAAGATAAATTTCCAATTTTTATATTTCCATTTCGTACAATATTCTCGTCACGGGACATAATCATATACTTTGTCTTTTCGGGATTTACTTCCACACCTATCTCTTTACTTGCTTCAAGTAAAATTCCCGTGTTTTCCCTAATCGTTTATGGATTTTGCGGCATACATTAATAAAACTACCCCAATCCCATTAGCTATTTCCCGTCTTGTTACACAGTCCTTCGTCTATTTAATACTAACACTACCTTGTCTTTGCTATTCATTATTTGTTCACTAGTTCACATATATCTTACTGTTTTTACCAGTTCACTTCTACAACCGATTCGTTATTCAGTTCACTATTCTCTATAATTTATGTGCACCATCAATAATTCCTACTATTCACACACCTTCGTTACTCTGATGCCTTGATATTAATCTTTCCATCTACTCTTTTCTTGATCTTTTACTAGTTCACTAATATTGGTCACTCATTAACTCGAAAAATACTATTCACTAGTCTTTTTTTTACCTTAGTAAAACAAGTCATTATCATCACTGATCTCTGCCTCTTTCACTGAGCACTCCTCCCCCTCTTCTTAGCTTGCTTATCTTCCTTGTACTATCTAGTCTCGTTTCCCCCACCACATTTTCATCAATTTTTGTTATCCCCATGGCTCACTTAATGTTTGATTTAATTCCTCGCTTTTTTTTATAGTCGTGCTTCTAAAATCTTTAAAATCCCCAATAATATCCCCAACATACACTGCATTAGATTCATCAAGAAAGTATAATGCAGTTTCATTTAGAATCTTGTTTCCCAATTGTGAGTATATTTTTACTCGTTGTGAAGGGTCAGCAGGACCAGAGATTAGAGTGAGAATAAATCATATCATATCATATATCATATCATATCATATATCATATCATATATCATATCATATCATATCATATCATATCCACACCTGTAGAGTAACGGTTAGCGCGTCTGCCCGCGAAACCAGGTGGCCCGGGTTCGATTTCCGGTCGGGACAAATTACCTGGTTGAGGTTTTTTTCCGGGGTTTTCCCTCAACCCAATATGAGCAAATGCTGGGTAACTTCCAGTGCTGGACCCCGGACTCATTTCACCAGCATTATCACCTTCATCTCATTCAGATGTTGATAAAGCGTCGTAAAATAACCTACTAAAATAAAATAAAAATATATCATATCATATATCATATCATGTATCGTATCGTATCATATATATCATATCATATATCACATCATATCATATCATATATCACATCATATCATATCATATCATATATCACATCATATCATATCATATATCATATCATATCATATCATATCATATCATATCATATCATATCATATCACATCATATCATATCATATCATATCATATCATATCATATCATATCATATCATATCATATCATATCATATCATATCGTATCATATATATCGTATATCATATCATATATCGAATCGTATCATATATATCATATCATACATCATATCGTATCGTATCGTATCTTATATATCATATCGTATCGTGTCATATATATCATATATCATATAAATCGTATCGTATCTCCTATATCAGATCATACTTCATATATATCGTATCGTATCATATATCATGTATCATATATCATATCATATCATATCATATACCATATCATGTCATATATCATCATGTCATATATCATATCATATATCATATCATATCATCATATCATATATCATATCATATCATATATTATATATCATATATCATATCATATCATATCATATCATATCATATCATATCATATCATATCATATCATATCATATCATATCATATCATATCATATCATATCATATCATATCATATATCATATCATATCATATCATATCATATCATATCATATCATATCATATCATATCATATCATATCATATTTTTACTCGTAGTTGATATAAAATGCATGCGTAGTGTAAAGGTTTGTTGAAGATGGTCCTGGAATTAGAATAACGTCTGCTGTATTGTATCTGCAGTACGTTTACGAGGAGGTCAACTTTGCTTAGAATTAGCATAGAGCGGCCTTCTCCTCTGACGGCGCGGCAGTAATTTATATTGTCCGCGACGTGTTTGGCCATTCAACTTGCATTAGCACCATCTTTGTTACTTGCAGATATCAAGTGGCGGGTATCTCCACATTTCGCATGCCAGGAAGTCTACTTCAGAAACTTGCACTGTTGCAGTACCTACCAAAGTTTCACCTATATTATTAATGATGCAGTGTAAATAAACGATCCACCCCTAGCCGGACTGTAAATTGTCAGCTTTTCACACCATAGACCCGACTTCATATTCCAGCAATCGCACTGACAACCGAACAGTTAGACCAGCCGTGGCGAAAATGTCATCGTACGCCGAGCCACTGTGTAACCTGCAATGTGCTTAGCACCTATGGAGGGAGGCGGACACCCGAAGGGGAAGTGAAGCAACTGTCTGACTTATTAACGGATTTTCATTTTCCTTACGTCAAGCACTTAAATATAATTTTATGCAGTATAAGATTACAAACTAATGTTTAGTACGTGTAACGAAGATAGAAATGAACAAGAAAACGTAGGACACATTATCACAACCTAAAATTAACTGTCTTCAGAATGTCTCTGCGACAGAGTTTCAAAATCAGGAATTATGTCACTTACTGCCAGTCGTAGTTGATCACGAAGGTATTTGTCTGTCAGTCGTGATCTAAATTTGGTTTTTATTATTTTCATTGTTGAAAATAATTTTTCACAAACGTAAGTTGTAGCGAACATGGCTTCAAAGGAGAAAGCGAAAGAACGAAGGTTCGGATATTTATTTTTTGGCAAAGATTTGAAAAGTTCAACATTTGTCATATCCTTACATCTAGCTTTCATTTAACATCACATTGTAAATCAGTGAGTTTAAATTGAAGATCTAACCGCATTATTCGTACATCTGCTGAAAAAGGATCGACGTACAGAGATAATAATAATAATAATAATAATAATAATAATAATAATAATAATAATAATAATAATAATAATAACATTTAAACGTTTAATGTTTCATCAGTAGCATGTAGTATGATGCCGTTTTATGATATACAACCGTTTTCTTGTAATACTTGTGAAAAAATAATACATTATAATTCTAATTATATTGGCAGCAAAAAAAAATGCGTTCCCCCATCCTACTTGAAACTTTCGTTTTTGTAGAGGCACATGGTTTCGAGAGAGACATTGCGACGATACGCCACTCGCAGTTCAGAGACAAATACAAATGGAACGGAGTTTGACTCCAGTGAGTGAGAGGGTGGGGGTTGGGGGAGGTAGAAAGCAAGAGAAATGCACAGCTATCATTGCGAGCCACAATGTGCTCTTCATTCACATTTTCGCCACGGATGAGCTAGACTATTAAGATATCAGCTTTCCAAACAGGAGATCGAGTTACAATTTCGGCGAGTTCAAATGTAACTTTCCATATTTCATTTGAAAGTTTATTTCACAGGCAAATTTCACAGTCCTTGTAGACCGGAAAAATACTGTAATATTTAATTCCTTAACATTTATTAAACATTATTTCTTATTTTTTGTAAGGCAGTGCAAAATCGATCGTTTATGCCGAACTAAGCATTATGGTCTTACGAGTTCAGCAGGCCAAGCCTTTTGTTGTGCTATCATCATTTGTTTTCTTCCGTTTTGAGTTCTCATTTTGTGAATAATGGGTCGCTTAACGAACGAAGACAAGATTTTCATTAAACATTTGCACCAATATGATAATTTATCTGCCCGTCAAATTGTAAGGAACTACGATCGGCGAGATTGGTCTGTTTCAAGTGTACAACGATTGATTAGCAAGATACGGACATGATATCCCTCCTGAGAGATTATTGCGTGAAAGATCGCATTTCTCAGATTCTCTGATGGTTTCCGCTGGAGTTTCAAACGAGATCTTAATCCTATGGACATTTTATAGGGAGTCAACTACAAAAAGCAGTTTACTACGAAACAAGAATATTCGTAATATTGAACACTTACGACAACGCCTTCTTGAATGTTGGGACCGGCTTGATCAAAGACAGATATCCAGTGCTATTGGACAATGGAGAAGACGCCTACAAATGGTTCTGCGGGTAAATGGCGGTCACATAAAGCATCATTTTTAATTTTCATTATTTTAAAGATCATTAATTATTATTAATTTTACCAATATTGAGTTTCTGCAGTTTGAAGTAATAAATTGTCTTCAAAAACCACATTTTTCGCGTCATTGTATATTGACCTCCATAAGATCTTAAGTGAGCCTAAAAAAACCATAATAAAAAGTCTACTCTTTCCAACAATGTATTCATTATATATTAATGTTATGTTTTTTTCCGAAAATAGAGTATTTTTAATTTTGTGCCTTTTTTTGGCCCACTACGTATTCAGACTTTTCATGGTTTTGGATATATATTTTCGTTATTTACTTATTTGGCCGGGATTCCGCAGTTACGTGCACAGTAATCAGTAAATATATATTCACTGCAGCTATGAGAATATTATAGATTTATTAATTTGTCATACATAATAATATCTGTAATATTGACATTTAATACTGAGGAGAAAAATTCGCTCCGGCGCCGGGGTTTGAACCCGGGTCCTTGGTTCTACGTACCAAGCGCTCTGACCTCTGAGCTACGCCGCGGAATCCCGGCCAAACAAGTCACTCAGCTGAGTGCGCTCCTAGTATAATGGCAGTTGACATTGGACATATACGTCAACATATGTGCCTAACTTTGAGTAAGGCCACAAAGGGGAACATTGAAGGAGGAGGGTTCGGTCCGGTACTGTGGATTGGATTCGGCGTAGCTCAGTGGTCAGAGCGCTTGGTACGTAGAACCAAGGACCCGGGTTCAATCCCCGGCGCCGGAGCGAATTTTTCTCCTCAATATTAATTAGTAGGCCTATATGCTTCCCTAGGGGTACACGTACCTCCGGTTGAATACCACTGGTCTGTATCACAGGCTTCATATGTGTGAATGGTGAACAGTCAAGTACGTACTATTAATGCAAAAATGACTATCTTATATCCATGGACATATTTAATAGAGGGTAATAGACTGTCTTAAAATTGATAAAAAAATATTATAAATGTTTGTGTAATATTAATGTAAATTTTCCACTCGAGTCAGATTGTAATTATTGATTACATATTTACTATCTTCTTGGCATATTTACGTAATTATTGTTGATATTGAATTTGTAGTAACAATATTGTTACTTGCTTGTGAACCGTTGTAACGGAGTGCCACGAATTGTAATTGGGATTATGCTGGAACTGAACCAAGGACATGGCCGTGACATGCTTACACAGAGTAATGTGTTTACACAGAACAGTGACGCGACAGTGCGGTTGAGTTGGCCGTCATTGTCACAAAACGTAGGAGGCCCTCCTTCTCACCCCTCTTCATTCGATAACGCGGTGGGTGTACTGTACGCTAGGCGAATTAATTCACGCTTCGAAATTGTGACTTTGATTAGAAATCCAAGTTCAGAGAACTTTTAACAAGCAGGAATGTAATATGTTCTTACTCAGCACCTACGACAATCTGGGAGAGACGTTCGTTACCAGATAATAGCCTAATGCATTTTTACAGGGACATCATTTTATTTTTACTTCAATTTTTATTGTACCTGAGTTTTTGAATGTACTTCACTCCCACCCCTTCTACTAATGAAGTTCCAACTGTCCTCCAGACAGAATGAAGGCCGCATATAGTAAAAGCACTGAGTTAGTGAGTATAGTACGTTCCAGAAATTTGTTCGCGTTTTGCATTGACGAAAGAGCTTTCTATATTGAATCATATTTTCGCACAGGTACTGTCCGTTTGCCTACGTCGCATCCCGATTTCCCCCACCTGCTTCTCCTTGCCCCTCTGTAAAAGCTGGGCTGTCTTAGCTCTTTTCTGAAAATATTAATTTCTGTTAGGAATTGGACGTTTACGTAATATTACACAATTGTTTAAAATAACTTAAATAAAAGGGCCTCGTTAAGTTATTAACTGTCACGTGATTTCCCCCTTTCTACGATCCTGCGGACGGACAATAGATAGTATGTCTGAGTAATTTTATCTGTGCGGGTCGGGCAGAAGTGAAGATTGAATTTACAGTACGTAAGGAACTCTTTTATAGAGTAGGTACAGAATTCTTTCAACATGAGTTACTAGTACGAAGGACGGAACTGGCAATTGGAATTAGATGCAATAGTCTATAGTGCGATAATATGCACAAAAGAACTTAAGCCTGTATCGAAATGAACGGCCACCATTTTAAAAAATGTATTTAAATATCCATATTATGATTATTTTTCAATTCAAGTTCATTGTCTATATTGTAAGCTAATGTGCTGTAGACAGTATAATATACACTGCATAATGAATACGTTCGCATGGATAACTAAGTTCGTGAGTAAAAACACTCATTCTTAATACAGTACTACATTTTGATTAAATAAAAACCTAATGAAAATTATCGAACTCAAAATCGCGATATTTCCTAGTTTACGTAAATGGATGAACTACTTTTCTTCCCTCCTATACCTAGTAAAGTGATTTGTTTGTGTTTTACGCCAGTATCATCGAACTGCAGTCGTGGAGGGGGTAGCAAACGGTGTTTCCGGTTCTCTAAAGGTATAGCCAGGTTAATATTAAAAATGTTAGTAATAATGAAATGATGTCCCTGTATATGAAACATTGTAATTAATAGACAGTGTATGCGGGATGACTTAAGGAAAAGTGAAGTTATTTCGTATCGGAGTATATGGCACGTGCCGCGCCGTCCGTCTTTTGTGTACCCGGCGAGTACAGCAGCGTACAAAACGAAGGAACCCCGGTCCGTTCATAGTAGCATTGCAACGCATTGTGTGCAGTTGTGTTATCCTGCTAAAGTATTTAGTACGCGTTGAATAGTGTAGTGCTGATCCATTCATAATGACAAAACGTTAAATTCGTTCAGAGATACGAAATGCAATTAAGAAGTATGAGAGTGACATTTTATGTATTAACGAAGACAATGTCGTGTGTAATGTATATAAAAATTGAAATAAAAACCAGAACAACTCAGGCTATAGAGAAATATTGCAACAGTACATCGCACAGGAAATGCGTTGAAATGAAATCTGAGGAACCATCATCATCATCATCATCATCATTTAGTTGTTCGGGTATAACGACTCATGCAACATGATGCTCAGTGCAAATATTCCTCTAATGAAATTGTGTGATTCCCATTTTAGAGATTTTCTTCAGAAATTCTCTCGATACAAAAACTGTTTAAGCGATAGGCGAAGACGATTCAGCTTCGAGAACTTACGAGAATATATCGTCGAGTCCACACCTGTGAAGTAACGGTCAGCGCGTCTGGCTGCGAAACCAGGTGGCCCGGGTTCGAATCCCGGTCGGGGCAAGTTACCTGGTTGAGGTTTTTTCCGGGGTTTTCCCTCAACCCAATACGGTAACTTTCGGTGGTGGACCCCGGACTGATTTCACCGGCATTATCACCTTCATATAATTCAGACGCTAAATAACCTGGATGTTGATACAGCGTCGTAAAATAACCCAATTAAAAAAATCGTCGTTTACTGCAACGATGGTAATTGCATCAATGATGACGAGGACTGAACCTTGCAAGGTATGTACTACTGTACGTTATTTTTCTTTTCCTTCTGACTGTACGGATATACAGTAGCATGTTGACGTCGTCTGCGTTTAAACCTGTTCAGCCAATGGTCTGAATGAAAAAAGTAACATATAGTAAATGTGCACCTACATTCAACAATAAGTCATCCCGCATCCACTGTCTAGTAATTAGGGAGCTATTCTGTCCCGAGGCTTATGGAGATAAGGTTAGTTGTTCACAGACCATATTGACGTAACATTATATTTGGCGCGTTGCACAGGTACTGTCAGGGAACACTTGCATCTTGTTTATGCTGCAGTTGACGTTCTATTCATGATTAAAACAACTAGACCTTGAAGACAGTTGAAAATGCATTCTAGTGATAAAAATTGTTACTACGATAACTTTTCCTACAGTTTAAATGATTTGTTCGTTTATTTATTTGATTTATTTTTCAGTGAATGTCATAAGACCTTCTCTTCCACTCAACCAGTAAAAGAATACAGTCAACTCCGGATATAGTGAACCTCTGCGGACTTGCATATTTCGTTCATTATATCAGAAGTGTCTCTTCCCTAACCTAAAATGACAGAAATGAATGAAATTGTGAACAAGAAAATAAAATATTTCAATTTTGTGGAATAGATTACACTGTGTACTGTTACTCACAGTTGATTTACTTAAACTATGCTGTCGACCCACGTCCGGTTGTGAAAGACCACGTTCAATGTCACTTATAATATTCGCCTTTTCTTCCAAAGAAAACACTTTACTCTTCGACATTTTTATACAGTACATTCACTGTTGGAACACTAGAAACAGACTGATCAGGTAGAAATGACAAACGCTGTTATAGTGTGACTGCATACTCAGCCTTGGAATTTCCTGGGTCACTTAATGGAAAGTGTGAGAGGGTTGATGGAGTTTGAAAGCCATCGAAATTTTACATTCAATTATGCTCTGGACATAATAATAAAAGAAGGTAATTTCAATTCCGTTGCTTGGATGCTATTAGTCATAATGGAAGTGTTTCTAAGAACGAAAGGCAACCCTTTGACGGTGGAGGATTATAAATAACAGTAGAGTAGAGTAGTGTGCCTGAGAACAGAATATTAACCCTTCGACGGTGGAGTGAGGCAAGGTCGTCAGGCGTTGCCTGGATTTACAGTACTGCTCATTGCCTAGGAATCACTAATCCTACCTTTGTCCTTTGACTAAAGGAGTAAGAAACTTAGAATGTTGTTCTCAACACATTCTTTCAGTTTTATACAAGAAGGTCTGACTTCAAATAAAAATTTGTCAGGATACAAGGTTCACTATAACTGAAGCGTGGGTTCACTATAAACGGAAATATGAATGTACTTTTTAATGTATGCGGGTCGGGACCAACGATTTAGGTTCACTATAGCCGAATGTTCACTATAACCGAGTTCACTATATCCAGAGTTGACTGTACATAGCAAACCTAAATAACATCAATACAGAAAACAACGTAATAATAATAATAATAATAATAATAATAATAATAATAATAATAATAATGACAAAATGTAGATGTGTTTACTTACATGTAATTCTAATAGTTAAACAATTGCAATTTAGTGTTAAATAATATAGGCTAATTTGGACCGGAAAAATATTTAACATACGTAATGAAGTAAAATTGATAGGCCTATATTAAAAATTAATATTCTACAATAGTAATATACGTTACAAGAGCGGTATATTGAAGTTGTCATGTTCGAGGAAAAGTTTGAAAAAGCGAAACGTAGTTGAGCTTTTTTAATTTCCGAGAATTGAAAGAAAACATACCGCTCGTGTATCGTACATTATTTTGTGCGAAGATCGTTTATTACGTACCTGAAAGAGGAATTTCTAATTAGTTGCAATGAAATCTCCATCTTGGTTTCTGTTCAATGACGGCAAATTTGCAAAACTAAAATATCCATCTTCAACATTGTTGCTTTAAAATGTTTTCTGTGTTTACTATACTCCAGCAGGCCGTGATATACGTCTGTCTTTTTTTCCCCCAGTCTATGAATAGTCTGGAATGTTGTTGATTTTTTCATGGCTTCCTTAATGTTACTTGCATCACGAATGCAGTAACTTTAGTGGAGTTGTAGAGTTTACTTACTTTTTGCAAATATTTAAAATCAATAATTAAGAGTGCAATTTAGGTGAAATTGCAGTGGTAAGTTTCCAATTTATAATTATTACTATATTGAACGTCTCTAAAAATAATATGTTAAAAGCTTAAAGCAGTAAAATCATTATGTCACTTAAGCGGTAAGAAGAGGGAAATTGTTATGTGTGTTAGGTTGGGAATACTGAATGTGGAATTTTAGGGTGCTATGCATAGACATTTCGCTATCCCGCGCTACGAGCGTGCTAAACTAGCCCCGGTTATCGACTGGTTACTTGTACAGGATTCATATCATATCATACCGCTAAAACTGGTTTATGAATACGAAAAACGTTAGTTCGCTGATCATCCACCGGAAGCCCGCGCTAAGAATGTCTATGAATACGGCCCTTAGACTTTCCGCGGATTGGTTTTATGCGGAAACCAAGCAAATACGCACGATCTCGCACAAAAGTACTATTTGAAGAAAGATCATATTATAAAGACCAAAAGCAGTCTTTCTGACAATCAGGTTTTGCAAATAGCCAATGTCTGACAGCCTTTTACACTTTGTACACTAAAATACGCTATTTTTAATATTACAATACATAATGTGCTGTGCCCATTTGATTAGGAGACAAGAAGTTAGACAATAGGTTCTCGTATTCAATTTACATAATTTAATTACTTTATGTCCACCGCTGTGGAGTAACAATTAGCACGTCTGACCGTGCAACGAGCGGGCCCGGTTTCAAATCCTGGTTGGGACAAGTTACCTGATTGAGGTTTCTTCCGAGGTTTTCCCTCAACCCAATAATAATAGGTAACTTTAGACGCTCGACCCCGGACTCATTTCACTGGCATTATCACCTTCATCTCATTGAGACGCTAGATAACCATAGCAGTTGATAAAGAGTGGTAAAATAACAAATTTAAAAAAAGACTTTATTATTATGTTCACAAAATTGGACAATTAACTATATTTATTACTTT
This sequence comes from Periplaneta americana, assembly GCF_040183065.1. Taxonomy (NCBI): domain Eukaryota; kingdom Metazoa; phylum Arthropoda; class Insecta; order Blattodea; family Blattidae; genus Periplaneta; species Periplaneta americana. The sequence continues at coordinate 195,922,180 of NC_091121.1, forward strand.
GTCCTCGAGTAGAAGATCTTGCAAGGCAGAAATATATATAAAAAGTTTGTATATTTTTAGGAAAACGAATATTTTAAAACAGTTTGTTTATTCACCTACAAATTTACAGATATGGTATATCACTTCTTTGCAATCCACATTTCAGAAAGATTCTGTGTAATGATTTTAAAAGTTTGTAGAAAGGAAAATAAATAATAATTGATCGACTGTCTGATTGATCAGTTGGCTGTAGAACTGATTCTGACTGACCGGTAGGCATAGCTACTAGCTAGTTGATTACCTAGGTACTGACTAAAACTCTGAAGAACTAATTGATTTGAGCTTACGGATTCATTACATGTATTTTATGGCAACATTGATTTGAGCTTACGGATTCATTGAACGTATTTTATAACAACATTGATTTGAGGTTACAGACTCAATGAACGTAATTTATGACAACATTGATTTGAGCTTACGGATTCATTGAATGCATTTTGTGACAACATTTATTTGAGCTTAGGGATTCACTGAACGTATTTTATTAGAACATCGATTTGAACTTACGGATTTATTGGACGTATTTTATGACAACATTGATTTCAGCTTACGGATCCATTGAACGTAGTTTCTGGCAACATTGTTTTGAGTTTACGGATTCATTGAATTTATTTTATGGCAACATTGATTTGAGCTTATGGATCCATTGAACGTATTTTATGACAACATTGATTTGAGGTTACAGACTCATTGAACGCAATTTATGAAAACATTGATTTGAGCTAACGGATTAATTGAACATATTTTATTACTAAATTGATTTGACTTTACGGATTCATTGAACGTATTTTATGACAAAATTGATTTGAGGTTACGGATTCATTAATCGCATTTTATGACAACATCGATTTAAACTTACGGATTCATTGAACTATTTTATGACAAAATTGATTTGACTTTACGGATTCATTGAACGTATTTTATGACAACATCGATTTAAGTTTACGGATTCATTGAACGTATTTTATGTCAACATCGATTTAAGCTTACGGATTCGTTGAACGTATTTTATGACAACATTGATTTGAGTTTATGGATTCATTGAAAATATTTTATGGCAACATTGATTTGAGCTTACGGATTCATTGAACGTATTTTATGACAACATTGATTTGAGCTTACGGATTCATTGAACATATTTTATGACAACAATGATTTGAGGTTACGGATTCATTGAACGTATTTTATGACAACATCGATTTAAGCTTACGGATTCATTGAACGTATTTTATGGCAAAATTGATTTTAGCTTACGGATTCATTGAAAGTATTTTATGACAAAATTGATTTGAAGTTATGGATTCATTCATTATATGACAACATTAACTGTAAATTTACGGATTCATTGAACGTATTTTGTTACGACATTATCAGATTGAACTTGTAATTAAATGAACTAGGGACAATAACAACGTTAATGTAAAAAAGTCGTTTTCGATAAAAATTATGTTGACAATTGAAAATTGTTAGGAACAAAATGTTTACATTTGGTAATAATTAATCTTATGTCAAGGGGTTATATATTAATAAAATTAAAGATTTCATAATGTATAATATTTAAGTAAGCCTACAGCTATCTGTGCAGTAACATTAACCAGGTAACGCTCGTATTGCACAAAGCTTCTCAACTATTGTGCACCACCTTACCACATTTAGACAATTAAAATTAAAATCACTTTAAATTCGTAAAGTCGAGTCTAATTCCTATCAGTGTTTATGCAAGTTCGTTCACGTCTACGACCGGCAGAGCGTCTAATTGCTAACTAACTGTCATATTGACGACGTTTTCTAGCGCTAGATTGCAATCCGCATTAGTATGCATTGGTTTACCGTCATTGACAGGCGACATGGACTCGTCGGAGCCGCAAGGTTAATCGAACGTTATTGCAGGAATAAATTGAATGAATTGTCTTCCCACTAACACCTTTCATTTACAAGATACGGTCTTGTGCAGAATATTCAAAACATTTTTTTAAGGTCAGACTGAATGGGCAGTATTTCAATATTAATGTGAAAGACAATTATGTAACTAATAGCCCAGTAAACGACGAAACATCACCTGTATTTAGTGAGCTAATAAATTACTTTCTTCTCAGTTTTTTTTAGTTGTGTGGATTAACTAATCATAACATACAAAACAGAGAGGGCGGGCGAGCTTTACAATTTTGATCGACACGACACTGATGATTAGATCTCGGATTTTTAGGCTCAAATAGGGTGGGTTGTCCCGCACCGTGGCGTAGTGGTCTAAGACATCCTGCCTAGGACTCGCGTTACGGAATGCGCTCTAGTTCGAGTCCTCATGGGGGAAGACATTTTCTCATGAAATTTCGGCCAGTGTATGGGACCGGTGCCCACCCAGCATCGTGATGCACTTGGGGAGCTACGATAGGTAGCGAAATCCGGTTGCGAAAGCCAGCTGTAACGGCTGGGGGGGATCATCGTGCCAACCACACGATACCTCCATTCTGGTTGGATGATCGTCCACCTCTGCTTCGGCATGTGGGCGTGAGGCTAGCAGCCGGATGGTCGGTAGGTCCTTCATGAAGTGTAGCGCCACGGATTATTATTAGGCCTATTATTATTATTATTATTGTTATTATTATTATTATTATTATTATTATTATTATTATTATTATTATTATTATTAAGGATTTTAAAGCATGTTTTAATTCAGTAATAGATATTATACCCACACTTTCCCATCAATGGGGTAAATTGAGTGCAGTTATACTTAGGATTATTATTGTGATAAGGAGAGGCTAACATACTTGAAAATTTAATAGAATCATTCTAGAAGATCACAGTGCTAACGTATAAAGAACTGATTGAAAACTTTTATCGTGGTAACAGGGTATGGGTCTCTAAACGTAAAAAAGGCTGTTTTTATACTCAACCCATCCTAGTATTTTCTACATCCCAGAATTAAACGTGAAGGTTTTGTGTTGCGAATTGTGGACGACAACATTGCCTGAAGGTAGATCAAGGTTAAAGCAATGGTATAAACCTAATTTAAGTTCAGTTCTTGGCAATAAAGTACACAGTAAAACCCAGAATCTTCACTATTATGGTATGTATATTCAAGCAGTTTTCGGTGTAACAGCGTGTGAAGTGGAGAGATAGAATAAGAAATAAAGCCGTGTTGAAAAGAGTGGGTGAAGAAAGAATGATGCTGAAACTAATCAGGAAGAAGAAAAGGAATTGGCTGGGTCACTGGCTGAGAAGAAACTGCCTACTGAAGGATGCACTGGAAGGAATGGTGAACGGGAGAAGAGTTCAGGGCAGAAGAAGATATCAGATGATAGACAACAGTGAGATAATTATATAATAATAATAATAATAATAATAATAATAATAATAATAATAATGGTTTATTTTAGCTGGCAGAGTTAAGGCCGTAAGGCCTTCTCTTCCACACAACCAGCAAAAAGTGTATATACATATGCATGAACTTACAAAGAATTCAACAATTTGATTTAGATGAGAGTTACATGTATACAAGAGTTATTTACGAATTAAACAACAAAATACTATGAACTATTAATTAAACACTGAAATAAACTGCGTAGCAGAATTAAACTAAAATACATAGAATGTTAATATATTTCAAATTATATTAGATAATAGAAAGAGATTATTATGAGACAATTTTGAAAATGCAGCACAATCAGGATGATGTCTAAAGAAAAAAAGCAACAGTGTAGTCAGTAATATTTTAAATCAGTATGATTGGAGTGAAATGCTAATAAGGTTATCTTTTAAGCTGTTCTTAAAGGTGTTTGTTGTCTTGCAGCCCCTAATACTTTGTGACAAGGAATTCCATTGACGCGAGGTGGATATTGTAAAAGATGAGGAATAACAAGATGTTCTATGAAGAGGTATATTTAGCGTGCCACAGATAAGTGATCTGGTATTTACGTCGTGGTTAGAGTATAGATAAGAGAAACGAGACGAAAGGTAATTTGGTGTTGAGGTGTGCAGAATTCGAAAGAGTAAAGACAAAGAGTGTAAAGTTCTGCGTTCTTTAAGTCGGATCCACGAGAGACTTGCGAAGGACGGTGATATGTGATCATATCGTCGGATGTTGCACACGTATCTGATGCACATATTCTGAGCTCGCTGTAACTTGACTGACAGTTCAGAACTTAGATCACTTAACAAAACGTCACAATAATCGAAGTGCGGCATTACTAGGGTTTGTACTAGGGTAAGTTTTAGTTGCTGGGGCAAGAAGTTTCTCAAGCGACTCAAAGAGTGAAAGGAGGAACAGATTTTCTTTATCGTTTCTTTAACTTGAAAATTCCAACTTAGATTATTATCAAAAAAGAAGCCAAGATTTTTTACGACAGATGAATAAGGGATTAGCGTGTTGTTAAGGGTAACAACTGAAAGATTACTGTTATTATGGATCATATGAGGAGACAAAGATGAAGGCAGGAAAGATTGGAGATAGCTGGGTTTGCAGTGAAAGACCTGTCCTTGAGCAGAACAATTAATGAATATAATTTTGACTTCATTATAAATTATACTAATATATTTTCAATGCGGGTCACAGATATATTTCCATTCGATTTACGTAATAGGCCTATATGCACTCCATATATCTTTTTGCAGTTACAGAAATATTTCCTTTCTTTTATACCAGCATTTTTAATAAATTCTGTAAGTGACATCCTGTTAAATATTAATGAGAAATTATTTATTATCGTTCCAATGTCTCTGTACATGATGGGGACACAGACGAACTTGTTTTCATGTGTATGAGTCGCAAACTGTTGTACAGTGCAGGAGGAGTTAAGAATGCATAAAGGTTTTCACTCGTCGTACTCATTACTCTGGATATGGGATGGGCAAATCCACCAGGGAAAACTTAACTACATTACTCCTATGAAACTTTCTGCTTGTTCTGTTGAGAGTAACAGTTGCAAACTATGAAAAACAAGGAGTTGTGTAAGAAGTCTAGGACTAAAGAGACATCCAAAAGCATTAGCGGATTTTAGCACTATGGATTATTCTAATGTTCATTATCTACATCGCTTTTATATATAAATGAAAACTTATTATTCCAGTTTATTTATTTGAACAAATAATTTCCAGAAAGGCGTTTGGGATAGGGTATATAGTATCATTTTTGTTTAACTCATCATGCCATGTTTTCAGTTTTTCTTGGGAAAGATAAATCCCCCTTGATTTCCGCACACCACTCTCTCTTTTACATCTTAAAAAGCTCCTAGGGGGTGAGGCGAGGAGAGTGGATTTGACTAATTAAGTCCTTCACCGAAATTCACCATAAGGATTAAATATCAGTTCTATCAAGGTATTCGACCCGATCAGAGACCGGGAAATCTTAATTAGCGTAAAGAAAATAGGTGTGCATTAGAAAGAGAGGAGGCTGTTCTGTAACCTTTATATGAAATCAATCGGAGTCAGGGTAGAAGCAATGTCAGAAGGAAGTGAAATAGGGACGGGATGCGACAAGGATGCCTTTTATCACTTACCCTGTTCAATAAATGTTATAAAATGTTATGTTTTTTATTTAACGACGCTCGCAACTGCAGAGGTTATATCAGCGTCGCCGGATGTGCCGGAATTTTGTCCCGCAGGAGTTCTTTTACATGCCATCGACCGGGCCCGGGATCGAACCCGCAACCTTGGGCATAGAATGCCAGCGCTGTACCAACTCGCCAACCAGGTCGACCTCTGTTCAATATCTACTTGGAGAATCTAGTTTTCAGAAACACAAAAGAAGTGATAGTGGGAGGTAGAAGAATAAAGTGCATAAGATTTGCTGATAAAATAGCGTTGTAGCCACCGGCGTGGCTCAGTCGGTTAAGGCGCTTGCCTGCCGGTCTGAAGTTGCGCTCGGACGCGGGTTCGGTCCTCGCTTGGGCTGATTACCTGGTTGGGTTTTTCCGAGGTTTTCCCCAACCGTAAGGTGAATGTCAGGTAATCTGTGTGCGAATCCTCGGTCTAATCTCGCCAAATACTATTTTGTTATTACCAATTTCATCGACGCTATATAAGCTAGTAGTTAATACAGCATCGTTAAATAACTAAATAAAATATGGCTTTGTTAGCAGAAGAGCATATGATACTGAGGGATATGCTACTGGAACTAAATGACAGCTGTCAGCAGTATGGGATGGAGATAAATGCAAACAAGACGAAGTCCATGGTCATAGGAAGAAAAATAAAGAAAGTAAACTTGCGAATTCCAAATGAGGCAGCAGATCAAGTTAACAGCTTCAAATACTTGGGGTGTACAGTGTTTCTTTTTGTTGTGAATTAAACGTTTAATTTCAGACTGTTTTATCTGAATTGGTATACTTTTTCCAGTCCACATCAAAATAACTCAATTTCTTGCTTAGAAAACGCCCAAATTCCACGGCAAACCTTTTCTCCTGTAAAAATTTGCTGTGAATCTTCTATTCAGACTTATTACAGGTAATTTGCTGGCTTGTTGAAATATTGCCAAACAACGTCGGTGAGTAAAGATGTCAAGGCCATGGGAAAATATAATAACTTCTTAAGGAATGGAATCTTTACCTTGAAAACTCCCACACACAAAATGTGCTCCTTATAATCATTTTATTTTACCTTTCCTTATCGTTGCTCATAATTCCGCGGTAATCCATAATGAAATGCATTGCTGACTCTGTGCAAATATATACTACAGAGATGTTATGATGGATTAAAGTTGAGATTTAAAGAACAGAAAGATAATCAAAACAAAGAACGTGCATAAGATTTTGACAGTTGCCACAAGAACGCTGCAATATGATAGGCGCGGAAATTGCAGGAAGTGTTGATAGACTCCTTTGCCCTCGTTGAATTCTAATTTCCCCACCTGTCAACAATAGTATAGGCCCGGTAATGCAATTTTCTGTCTTCTACTTGCCGAGGTGGCAAATTACAATATTTCATTGTATTGTGGTGACAAGCCATAGACAATTCGATAGTGTGTAAAGTGCATTGTATAGAACAGCTCAGTCGCAAGAAAATCGTCAATTTTGAATTAGTTTTATCAGTGATGCCTAACGAAAATGTGCCAGAAGTGTACTGATTAAGCAGTGGGTTGAAGGACACGCAACTTTAGCAACTGATGGTGTCTCAATATTCTTGTGTATAACAAAACAAATTCACCAATAATATTACTTACTTACTGGCTTTTAAGGAACCCGGAGGTTCATTGCTGCCCTCACATACGCCCACCATTGGTCCCTATCCTGAGCAAGATTAATCCATTCTCTATCATCATATCCCACCTCCCTCAAATCCATTTTAATATTATCTTCCCATCTACGTCTCGGCCTCCCTAAAGGTCTTTTTCCCTCCGGCCTCCCAACTAACACTCTATATGCATTTCTGGATTCGCCCATACGTGCTACATGCCTTGCCCATCTCAAACGTCTGGATTTAATGTTCCTAATTATGTCAGGTGAAGTATACCATGCGTGCAGTTCTGTGTTGTGTAACTTTCTCCATTCTCCTGTAACTTCATCCCGCTTAGCCCTAAATATTTTCCTAAGCACCTTATTCTCAAACACCCTTAACCTATGTTCCTCTCTCAAAGTGAGAGTCCAAGTTTCACAACCATACAGAACAACCGGTAATATAACTGTTTTATAAATTCTAACTTTCAGATTTTTTGACAGCAGACTGGATGATAGAAGCTTCTCAACCGAATAATAACAGGCATTTCCCATATTTATTCTGTGTTTAATTTCGTCCGGAGTATCATTTATATTTGTTACTGTTGCTCCAAGATATTTGAACTTCTCCACCTCTTCAAAAGATAAATTTCAAATTTTTATATTTCCATTTCGTACAATATTCTGGTCACGAGACATAATCATATACTTTGTCTTTTCGGGATTTACTTCCAAACCTATCTCTTTACTTGCTTCCAGTAAAATTCCCGTGTTTTCCCTAATCGTTTGTGGATTTTCTCCTAACATATTCACGTCATCCGCCCCAATAATATTAATTACTTAAAATAAAATACGTTTTTTTTATTTTAACACTGCATATTTTGTTATTTTTAGTGCATATGAATTCGCCCCCTAATAGTTTCAAAGAGGGCAGGGCGGAATTAGCGGCCCATACTTTGATGAAAATGGTATGATGACGCAAGAAACTGTATTTTAATTAAATTTTATTCTTCCGTTATTTTCAACTTCATCACGCAAACAAGACGCAAACAACAATATATCTTCGATGAACAAATGAATTAGGGATTGCAGAAGCAGCACATGTCACTATTTGTGGCGAAATGAGTTTATTCGAGTTTCACGGACTGTTGATATAGGGCTATCATTCCATGCAGAAACCACATATGTCAGCATAGCCGTCTCACATTTGGAGACCTGTGAAATCCTGGAAGAGCGCAGAAACAACTCAAGTCAAAGACATGTGCCGACACATTGGTTCCGATTCCAGACGGCAGATATCTACGACACAAGGATACAAAAATTGATCCCACTGAATGACAAATATCTCAATTCTGGTGGTGAATACGTTGAAAAATAACTCAACAATTGCTATATGTTCCAATAAAACTTTCCATGAAATTTTGTTCTCTTTCTGTAAACGGCCCCAGAGAAACTTATTTTTTTACGGCCCTCGTAAATGCGCTCGAGTGGTCAAAATTTGTGTAAACACTTCTTTTGACATTATTAAAATGATGGAAGAAAAAATATTAATTTTTTTGTCTGCCCCCATGAGAATATTTGCTTGTAAGTACAAAGGAGAATACCATACTTACCTTCTTCATTGGCATATCCAGACAAAATCGTGCCAATTCAAAGAGAGAAGCTTGACAATATACGCAAACTAATGCGTTACATACCACATGAATATCAAGAACTTTACAATAATATTCTTCACGGGCCTATTGTGGAAAAATAAGTTCATTTATATGCTGAACTTATGTACTAAGTACACAGTAGGTCTATGCATATATTATATCCCTAATTTGGCAAATAAACTTTAGTTGAACTGAAATTATTATACTACAATTTTGATTTCTTGCAGAAGCAGCACATGTCAAGCTAATATATATTGATTTATTTAATTAACAATTCATTAGATTCCAATAAATTTGGTACAAAAGACACATCTATTAGGCTTCTGTCTGGAGAAGCCAGTACTTATAACCAGTGATGTGGTCTACCACCAGGGGCCTGTTTCTCAAAAATACTAGTTTAACAGTTCACCAGTCACTAGTTACCAGAGTATATTTCACCAGCTCTAGTAGATTCTGTTTCTCAAACTATTTTACCAGTCTAATAACTTGTGACAATTTTTCACTAGTTACATGATCTGTTTCACTAGTCAGCTGATTGAGTTCATTTGTTTATAGTCATCGGTAGGTATATGTTATTTGAGGTTAGAAGGCTAAGTTGTTTGTATTTTGGTTTCGATTTCTCTTTTCGGTTGAAATTCCATCAGTTGAAAGCAAATTAACTATACTCGATATGATTAATGAATCAAAGGATTATTATTCGGTGCTTTTTCAAGCATGTTAACAAAAAATGATGAAATAAACGAATGGACAAAACGTGTTGTAATATGTGGGGCTATGGAACTGATACTTCAGAACAAAGATTATGCATACGTTAGGGACACTTACTGGCCCAACATTAAGGAGAGTTGGTCGTTATCGCGTGCAAAATAATAGTAAAAATAGCCTATCTTCAAGCAGTCATAAACATAATATTATTTATCAGAGGTCTTTCATTTTTCAGTGATATGTGTACATAAAAAGCTTTGAAATTAAAAGAGAATGGTTACTCTAGAGTAAATCTTTACCCTTAATTTTTTAATTTAAACATAATTTTTTTTGATAAATTCACTACATGCCTGAGATCAGGTACGCTCTGTTCATTTATCATAGCACATATTGAATTGAAATTTTAGCCACTTACTGCTAACAGATACTAAAACATACCTTACTAAAATTATGAATGTATCTGTAATATTATGGTCACAGGGCTTATACCAATTATAACTGTCAATAAATAGTAATAAAAAATTGACGATGAAGATTTGTATAAGCCCTATGACCAAAATATTATAGATATATTAATAATTTTAGTAGAGTGTGTTTTAGTATCTATTAGCAGTAAGTGGCTAAAATTTCAATTCAATGTGTGCTATATTAAGTGGATAGAGTGCACCTGATCTCAGGCATATACTGAATTTATAAAAACATAATATTTAAATTCAAAAATTATTTTAAGGATAAAGATTTACTCTAGAGTAACCATTCTTTTTTTTATTCTAAAGCTTAATGTGTATAAATATATCACTGAAGAAGGAAGAGCTCTGATAAATAGTATTACATTTATGACTGCTTGAAGATAGGCTATTTTTACCATTATTTTGGATGCGATAACGACCAACTCCCCTTAAGAAAGCAATTTTGATAAGTACCAATTCAAGTTCACAGTATCGTAATTTGAACATATGATGTAGCTAGTGGGTCTACTGCCGACATGAATGCCACTTATGACTTGATGAAAAATTTGCTAATTTTTTTTTGTTTTACATTTGATCTATTCATAAATTATTGTCGTTATATATTTAATTTGTAGGCTAAAGTTGACAATGTCAGAAGAACTGGCAGTGGAGGAGGAAAGCTAGTAAAAATTAGTTGATGAATTGGTATTAGATTATTAGGAAAAAATTCTGCAAGTGTTGTTGCAGAAAGACTAGATTGCATTGGAAAATAATCAACATCCCGATTTGTAGAGCAATTTGTATTTGAAGCTTTGCTGATAATGCAAGACTTCTATTTTTTTTGTCTTGTTATGGCAGGTCCCACTATATTTAACAACTTTTCAAGCTTTTCAGCACTTTACCTAAACCGTTCATTATATTTAAACAATGCTCCCGTAAAGGAATAATAATTGTTATTTCTCAATATAGTTTTAGCTCTTCTCACAACTTCTTCATGACTTCATTCGGAATCAATAAACCAGATATTAAAAGAAAATAACTACAATATTTTGTTTTATCTGAGAAAGGTTGTCACTGGTAACTGATAATATAGAAATCACCAGTCTTTAGAGTCTTGTAGGAATATTCCTGTTGAATACTAGTGTAATCAACTAGATTAGCATTTTGAGAAACAGAATCACTTATGAACTGGTGAAATCGACCAATATTACTAGTCTGTGAACTGGTAACTACTACTTTACCCTTGTAGTTTCTAGAAACACAGACTTGTAAAATAAACTAATATTACTACTGTACAGACTAGTATTACTAGTCCATGAGTTTTGAGAAACAGGCCCCTGTAATACCGTTTTTCTACTGAAAAATTTAGTTTTCCTAACATGCGCTGTTTCTGCAATCCCTGATTGAAATTCATTTTCATGATGTGATAGGACGATCATTGTTGGATACTGATTAATTCATTATACAGCAGTTTATTTTTTGTGTGTCCTATTGTACACAGCCTAATAAGCGCAATCTAGGTTACGTGCACAGAGCGGGAATGATAATGCGGGTGGCCTATATGCAACTCACTATCATTCGTTATACAACATAGTTCCTTACTAGAGCTTGCAGTTTGTTGTATGCAAATACTTGTTTATGCGGCACTGGAGACATGCTGAAGAGATGCTCCAGTCATAGCACGGGGCGGGTTTATTTGCGGAGGAGCATCGGCGTGTTTCCACAATCTGTGCTAACACCAGAGATAATCTCGTTGCACGTAACGATTATATAGCACCTTCCATGAGAATGAACGTTGGAATGAGGTGATCCTCTGAACTTGATGTATGTTTATACAGACATGAGACATACACACCTATAAATGCAGGTACATGCCTGTACACATACATACATACATACATACGTACATACATACATACATACATACATACATACATACATACATACATACATACATACATGTCATACGTACGGGCTATTCCATATAAAATCGATCAGTAAAAAAGTCGCATTTTTTTAATACTCAAATTTTTTCCCTATTTATACAATGTGCTGAGGAGAGTGCATTTGCAAAAATATACTATCGAAAGTCAAACGGTTTTCGTATTATTGAGCGACAAATTTAACGTATTTTATAAAAACAAGCCTCTTTCAGCGCTCAGAACTCTGGAACCATTTACTGCAGAACATTGAACGAGAGCTTATTTTGAAGCTGACATTTGGTAGGTTATGTTAAGAAGTAATCCTTATTTTTATTGTACACAGAGAGACAGATTATCTGATTTTACTTGCTTTTAGGCTTTTTGGCACTTTGTAAAAATGTAAAAAAATTTTTGAGAAAAAACCTTGCATTATTAAGAGGGATTCGGCATTGTTTGCTTAGTGGCTCGGCAATAAGTTTCGAGGGTATTAAATAGATTATTTTCACACGCTTAGACTTGAACGGCGTAGTACCGCACGCACTGGCCGAGAGCTGAAGATAAGCGAGCTTTGGGCCTCATTTTACTACTGTGTTTATGAAAACCTGTGATAAAGCTAGCACAGCTATGACTGCTAGACGACACATCACGTGTTTGTCTCCTGGCCTTGCTTGTCTCGACTACCTCCCGCCTCACAGTCAGCTGGTCAGTTCACACGCGTACTATTTATTTTCTTTATTTGACATTTTCAATACTTTCTTATCAACGTACCACCAGTAAAAAATATGTGTTTATTTGTACTTTCAATGCGGAATCTAACCATATATTTTTAAAATATTTGTTCGTGGCCAAAGGCGTCTTAATGAAGAAAAATCTAAATTTCTCCATTTCCATAAAAAGTAAGAAAAACTGTTTACATGTTAATATAAACTTTAACTTCTCAGCATCAAAATAAACCAGGATTTTGATCATTGGGTGAAAGGGTTTCGGAGCCACAACAGATTAAAGTTGCTAATTTTATGAAAATACGATAAATTTAAATGTTTTTAATTTAAGCACTATGAAGTTCTGATGCCTCAAACTTTACACAAGGCATTGTATCACAGTTGTCTACGGACAGAAAAAGTTTCATTGTATTTAAAAATTGCGAGGTCAATTTTTTCTATATTTCGGTCGATTTGAGATGAAATAACCCATACATACATACATACATACATACATACATACATACATACATACATACATACATACATACATACATACATACATACATGTAATACGTACGTACATACAGTGAGGGACATAATTGTTGAGCGGTTTCAAGATCTGTAGCGCGGTTCGTAGGAGGCTACAGTTTTAATTCCTTCCCAGCATAGACATGTAATATATAAACAGAAAAAACGAAGCGAATATCTCGTCAATATATGTCCGAAAACTTTCGGTTCGAAGCATTCACAATGTGGCATTCTTTGACATAGAAAAAACTCGAGTCATTCAACTATTAGGCTATGTCCCTCATTGTTCAGACTCAGAATCAATATTTGGGCAACCTGAATTTTCCAATATACAGTTATAACATTTTTACTGAGTATGCGCAGTATAACTGGAACTTGGAAATTTCAGGTGGCCCAAATTTTGTTTCTGGCACTGAACGGTAGTGACAAAAAAAAAAAAAACCGGACCGACCCTTGTAGCTGATTTCAGAGCCTTGTTCACTCCAGAGCACGATGGACTCTTAACTAAGACTTTCGTGGTTCGAATCCTGCCTGGGAAGGAAACTTTTTTTTGTTCCTTTATTCAAATTTATTTCCAATACTTTTTCGATTGCAGCGATATTTTACTATTTAATTTACTTATTATTCCCAGAACATGAATTTCACCAGCAATGGAAAAGTATTGGGAATAAATTTGAATAAGGAACAAAAAAAAAAGTTTTCTTCCCAGGCAGGATTCGAAGCACGAAAACTTTAGTTACCAGTCTATCGTGCTCTGGAGTGAAGAAGGCTCTGAAATCAGCTACAAGGGTCGGTCCGGTTTTTTTTGCCACTACTGTACATGCATGCATGCATACATACATACATACATACATACATACGAGGAGGCGAGACCTGTCATGTGAGCTGTGTGAGAAGAGATAAAGTGAGCTATCAGAAAGGGAGTTTGTGTCATGATGGTTAATATTGCACGAATTTACCGACACAGAAATTAATCTCAGACTAAAAGCTATGTTCCCCCTCCATACCCATTGGTGATAATATAGTCACGGCACATGATAAGGCCACAAGACAGATATTGCCTCCTCTGCTTGCATAGTCCATTCGCTTTCGTAACCGATACCGCAGTAGTGCCACCACTCAAGCGAAACAAACCCTCGACCTCCACTCTCAGCTACTGTTCAGTGAAAGCGTTGTCCAAACCTTTAGGGTCATATTCATAGACATTCTTAGCGCGGGCTTCCGGTGGATGATCAGCGAATTAACGTTTTTCGTATTCATAAACCAGTGTTAGCGATATGATATATGATATGATATGTTGATGTGATATGATATATGATGTGATATGGTATATGATATGATATGATATATCATATGATATGTTGATGTGATATGATATATGATGTGATATGATATATGATATGATATATGATATGATATGATATATGATATGATATGTTGATGTGATATGATATATGATGTGATATGATATATGATATGATATATGATATGATATATGATGTGATATGATATGTTGATGTGATATGATATATGATGTGATATGGTATACGATGTGATATGATATGATATGATATAATATGTTGATGTGATATGATATATGATGTGATAGGATATATGATATGATATGATATGATATATGATATGATATGATATGATATATGATATGATATGATATATGTTGATGTGATATGATATACGATGTGATATGATATGATATAATATGTTGATGTGATATGATATATGATGTGATATGATATATGATATGACATTATATGATATGATATGATATGATATGATATGTTGATGTTATATGATATATGATGTGATATGATATGATATGATATAATATGTTGATGTGATATGATATATGATGTGATATGATATATGATATGATATGATATATGATATGATATGATATATGTTGATGTGATATGATATATGATGTGATATGATATACGATGTGATATGATATGATATGATATAATATGTTGATGTGATATGATATATGATGTGATATGATATATGATATGACATTATATGATATGATATGATATGATATGATATGATATGATATGATATGATATGATATGTTGATGTTATATGATATATGATGTGATATGATATACGATGTGATATGATATGATATAATATGTTGATGTGATATGATATATGATGTGATATGATATATGATATGATATGATATGATATATGATATGATATGATATATGTTGATGTGATATGATATATGATGTGATATGATATACGATGTGATATGATATGATATGATATAATATGTTGATGTGATATGATATATGATGTGATATGATATATGATATGACATTATATGATATGATATGATATGATATGATATGATATGATATGATATGATATGATATGTTGATGTTATATGATATATGATGTGATATGATATACGATGTGATATGATATGATATGATATAATATGTTGATGTGATATGATATATGATGTGATATGATATATATCGTCGGCTAAGAATGAAAACCTCGTATCTCATTTTTTTTTTTTGTTTAATCGGAAGATAACCTCGTAACACATCCCTAAAACGTGTAGAAACAACTATTACACCAAAATCAGGCAGAGATTTAAAGTTAGCTTTGTTCAAGTACTATGCTTTATAATGAAGTCTACAGACAGTTTTTTGCTCCTCCTGTAAGGTTTGGTTTTCGTGATATACGAGGTTTTCATTCTTAGACGACGATATGATATGACATGACATGACATGACATGACATGACATGACATGACATGATATTAATCCTGTACAGGTAACCAGTTGATAGCCGGGGCTAGTTTAGCATGCTCGTAGCGCGGGCTATCGAAATGTCTATGAATAGCATCCTTAAACTCGTAGCTATTTTATAATCAGCCACGGGAATACATACATATTGTAACTTTCATTCATAATTGTTATTTAATACCCAATATGAAAAAGTACATATAATTTCTGTAATAAATAACAATATGTATTAGGACAACTCCTAGACATAAAATGAAGGGTCAGAAGGAAAGGGGTACTAACGACATTTATAAAAAAAAGTGAGTTAAATGCATCCAAGGTAAGCTGAAGCATGAAGATATTTTATTTATTTATTTTTTTTTTTTTGCAATGGGATATACTTTTAACGACATCACACATTAAAAATTTTAAGTAAAATTGAACGGAATATATGAAAACTTAAACATTTTAATCCCATTTTCTCAGAAATAATGTAAGTGTACTTATACGCCTTTACTTCTGACCCCCTCAAATAAATATGGATTATTTGCTCGATTAACATAATAACACGAATCACAAACATTTAATCAATAATTAGTATATATTGGATATTAACTATGTATGTCTTATTGGATTCTCTCTCCATCTTTCTCGGCAGATCCATATATTTTTTTTATTTATTACGTTTAAACTTTAATTAGAATAATCGTAGGTGCCAAATCTAGGGAATCGTGTAGGACTATTCTCAAAAAACTACAAATAATGCCCATGGCTTGTCAGTATATCTTTTCATTAATAATCTTTCTCGTATGTAATCGTGAAAACTTTGTAACTAATTCAACAGTTCATAGCATAAATACACGTCAAAAAATGACTTTCATACTCCATCGGCAAGTCTATCGTGCTATCAAAAAGGAGTGCGTTATATGGCAGTAAAAATTTTTAATAGCCTCCCTATCGATATAAAAAATGAAACTCAAAATATAAGATTATTTAGGGCCAAATTAAAGAAGTACCTAATTTCTCACGCCTTCTATTCTGTAGGTGAATTCATGAAATTCAATAACACTTCATGAAATTAATACTAAAACTATGTGTTGCACTAGTAGACTATATTGTAAATCTCGTCTTTATATATTTCATCGTCCACACGTGTGGAGTAACGGTTAGCGCGTCTGGCCGCGAAACCAGGGGGCCCGGGTTCGATTCCCGGTCGGGGCAAGTTATCTGGTTGAGGTTTTTTCCGCGGTTTTCCCTCGACCCAATATGAGCAAATGCTGGGTAACTTTCGGTGCTGGACCCCGGACTCATTTCACCAGCATTATACCTTCATCTCATTCAGACGCTAAATAACCTAAGCTGTTGATAAAGCGTCGTAAAATAACCCACTAAAATAAATATATTTCATCTAGACTGTGACTATAAATTAAAACTTTATAATAGTATTAAGTTTTTTGACTTGTTCTATATTCTAGCTGTGAAGCAATGTATGAATACCATGGAATGTTAATGAATACAATACAATGCAATAGCATTATGCAATGTAGTCGACATATTTTTAACTATTTAATTTGTTGCTCTGATCACCACTGCTTACTTAGTACAGTTTTAAATAATATATTATGACGGTACCGTAATACGATTTATAATATTAATATGGCGTCAAAAGACGTTAGTTGTCACAAACATAGAATTGAAATAGAGTGAAACAGTATCTTTGTAACACAAATAATACAAAACCAAGAAGCCCGATGGTAATAACGTAAAATCAATAGGTACCGTACATTGCTGACAAGAAATCGTTGGACTGAGGGAAAGATCGTGATTGGTAAAATCATAAATCGAGTTAAACCAAGCACTGGATTCTACCCTGGAACAGACTGAGCTTGCAGCTATCTTTGAAGTGCTGTCTGTTGAAATATCCAGTGACAGTGATCGCTAGAAGGGAAAGCCGATGTCTTAAAAACAACATGCAGTACTTTGATCCTCTATGGATGTGAAAAATGGGTCATGTAATTGAAAGAAATAAAAAATATTGTCACTACACGTACCAAGATATGATTGCTAAGACGAATTATTGAGATGATAGGCCTAAATAGAGAACAAAAATTGGAAAGGGTGCATAGGTTATTAACTTTATTCAAATAAGCATAGCAGGAGAGCCTCCAAATTATTGATATTGATATTGATATTGATATTGATATTTATTTGTCATTCAACTTTAGAATTCACAGTTATGGTGGACCTTCACATTTCTGTTTTTCGATCCACCATCCCTTTATACATATAACTCTTTTCTATTAAGATATTCTTTGCCGAGAATTTCTTGATTGCTTTCTAATGTTCTGTTATGACTGAATTGCTATATGTCCTTCCCCCTCTATCCTCTTCTATTCTCTCCCTCCTACCTAGACTGTTTCCCTTCCATTTCCTAAATTTCCTATTTTATTACCCCTATCCATATATTTATTTCGATAATACTCCTACAGTTATAGTACCCCTGCTACTACTCCCAATCCAAAACATTGAAAAACATCAAATATCTAATTCACTTAAATTACACTTCCAATTTCTCTCTCATTCCACTTCACATTTGTTCAGATATATATATATATATATATATATATATTTTTTTTTTTCCCCCACTTTAATTCTCATTGTATTCATTGTTTGATAGTTTATCTTATTACACTCTTACCCTATCTTCTTACACTTAACACTTTCTTCTCTGTTCCTTTTCTTACACTTTTGCCACCCCTAACTTTTCTGCACTCACTTTTTAGCACTCTTCTTCTTCGCTATAACCTCTCCAACGCCCTATCTATTCAGTCCTCACAATCACTAATATCTGGTAGTCGCTTCATTCCTTCACTCGTTCTTCTCATGTCTTCTCTTGCCTTTCCTCCATTAGTCTTGTCTATGTTCCTGACCTCAGACACTACCAGTTCTTTCCCTAATCCTTCGTCCGCAGTATTTTATATCTGCCTCACGTTATGTTTTCCTCCTTGGTTTATTCTGGTCAGCTGTTTCGTACTCGAAGTAGACGTCAGGTAGCCTCCAAATTATTATATTCTTCTTCTTCTTCTTCTTCTTCTTCTTCTTCTTCTTCTCTCTAGGCTTACAGCCTGTTAATCCAGAGTATCTCTCCATCTACTTAATGGTCTTCCTGGGGATCTTCTTCCGGATGGGTAGTTATCCCTGGCGATTCTCGCAATTCTATCCTCTCCCATTCGAGATACATGCTCATTCCATTGTTGTCTTCTTATTTGCATCCATTCTCTAATTGGTTGTATTTTGCATTGTTCTCTGATCTGATCATTCCGTATATGGTCCCTTCTTGTGATTCCTACAATTTCCTTAAGGTTTTCATTTCTGTTGTATCCAACATCTGTTTCGTCTTTGCTGTTTCAGGTCTTATTTCAACTGCATAAGTGAGAATAGGGCGCACCACGGTCTTGTAGATTCGAACCTTAGGTTCAATGTGGAGATATTTATTTCTCCATATGGTGTCGTTCAAATATCCCGATACTCTATTTGCTTTAGTAACTTGGTTTAAAATTTCGTTTTGTAAAAGGCCTGAGCTTGATAACTGGAAGCCAAGATATTGAAAGCACATCACGTGTTCAATTATTTGTTTTTCCAATTCTAATTTGCATCGTATTGGGTTCTTACTTATGACCATAGATTTTGTCTTTAGTGTAGATATTTTAAACCCATATTTTTTACAGCTGGTATTGAACTGATGTAACATTCTTTGCAGATCATCTTCGCATTCTGTTACCAATATTACATCATCAGCATAACATACCATTTTTATTTCTTTACTTCCCATTTTATATCCTTTCTGAGTCTTTGTTTCTTTAATTATTTTTTCCATTACCATAATAAAAAGTAAAGGACTCAATGAGTCTCTCTGACGAACACCTTTGTTAACACTTATTGCAATTATTATATAAAATCGGTAATTTGATAGAGTTCCTTGAAATACTGCAATTTTGATTAATTTTTTAAATTTATTATTTGAACATTATTTCAACATACTTACTCACTATTTATAAGTAGCCTTTATAATTTCAAATAACTGTAATTTTTGCGAGGTGGCGATGGCACGTCAAGTAATATCATGAAGATGATAATGAAGAAGAAGAAGAAGAAGAAGAAGTAGAAGTGGTATAAGTTTGCTTAATGAAAAAAAAAATAAAGGGAAATAGAGGAATGAAAATTATGAAAGATAAATAGTATGAAGAATAGAAATAAATGCAAGAATATGTGAAAAACAAAGAAATGGAGGAATAAGTTAATTAAAAAAGTAAGGGGAGCAAGTGTACGAGAAAGAAATAAATAAATGCAGAAAAAGAGAATTGAAACAGAAACAAATAAAAAAAGCAGAAGGAGAGCAAATAAGGAAAATAGAAAATACCAAAGAGTAAATTAAAAGAAGAGAACAAAATGGAAAGAATAAAAGGTTGAAGAAGTGGAATGAAACACAGAAACATAGATAAGAAATGTAAGAAGGGAGGAAAATTAAATAGGTAATATGAGGAAGGAGAACAATATGGAGGAAAATGCGAAGCAGGAAAGAGGAAAAAGGAATAGTAGAAAGTGGAAGCGAAAAGGGTAGAAAGAGAAACGAGTGATTAGGCACATGGTTGGAAAAGAGAGAAAGTTTACGATAGAAGATAAAATAAAAATAAAGAAAGAACAAAATGAAGTAGTATTATTTATTTATTTATTTATTTATTTAACCTGGTAGAGATAAGGCCATCAGGCCTTCTCTGCCCCTCGACCAGGGGATTACAACTATAATATGAAGAATAAAATTACAATTAATATTACATTTACAATTACAATTACAATAAGAATTAAAGTACGACAAGATTACCTGATTAATGAAAGCTAGACTACAACTATAATATGAAGAATAAAATTACAGTTAATATTAAATTTAC
The DNA here is from genome assembly GCF_040183065.1 of Periplaneta americana. Lineage (NCBI taxonomy): Eukaryota > Metazoa > Arthropoda > Insecta > Blattodea > Blattidae > Periplaneta > Periplaneta americana. Next base: position 195,943,037 of record NC_091121.1, read on the forward strand.
AATTACAATTACAACAAGAATTAAAGTACGACAAGATTACCTGATTAATGAAAGCTAGAAAATTTATCGTAGAAGTTAAGAATAAATAATATTTTTGTATTTACTGAATTACAAATTAAACCTGGAATAACAAAATTCTATAGTGATGAAATTACCATATACTGAGATATTTTGTGACAGATTTAGGGAACTATTTACAAGAAACCATGTCTGAACGAGTCTCAATTACTGACCAAGTGCCTAGTAAGTTTGCGTCTGAATTAAATTTTATTTCGACAGTCCCTGATGCTAGCAGGTAACGAATTCCAGGGTCTTGGCAGGGCTGTTGTGAAAGAGGATGAGTATGAGGAGGTGCAATGGGATGGTATTGTTTCATGGCGAGAGCGTGTGTTCAGATTGTGGTGGGAAGGAAGGTATGTGAAGCGAGACGACAGGTACGAAGGAATAGAAGAGTTCAAGATTTCGAAGAGAAAGAGAAGTGAATGTAAATTTCATTTCGTTATCTAGTTTAAGCCAACCTATTGCTTCCAGGGATGGAGTAATATAATCATATTTACGAACATTGCTTACAAAACGTACACACAAATTATGAGCACGTTGAAGTTTGGTTTTGTTGTCGCTGGAAAGGTGAGTGAGTAAAATGTCGGCATAGTCAAAATAGGGAAATACAAGCGTCTGCACAAGGGACTTTTTAAGCAAGAGGGAAGATGAACATTTATCCTTTTTGGCACATGGATAATAGAATGTACTTTTCTGCAGGTTTCTGTGATTTGCAGGTCCCAGTTGAGATTATTATCCATGTGAATGCCAAGATTTTTTACCGAAGAAGTGGGGAAAAGGCGAAAAAATTGGAAGGGCTATAAGAGAAAGAAGAAAGCGGAAAACAAAAAAAGGAAGTACGTGAAAACAGATGAAGAGTACGAAGAAATTTAAGGCGAAAAAAACACGTTGAAACACCATCTACTCATTTTTTGCCACGAGTTGATGACATCAACTATAATATATGTGTACATCCTACGTCTATACACTCAATCGCCCGTCGACATTGAAGACCGGCTTCATTCATTCACTTATCGCTTTTACAACTTCAATAATTTCGCACATAAAATTTGTAACGTCATTTGAAGACAATGTAACGTAGCGTCAGAGGTCAGGAAGCACGAAACGTGGCGAATGTGAATAAAATTACCAGAAATGGCACATTACTCACTGCAATAGAAATGGATTTATAGAGACAAGTCTGTTAAAACTCGTATCTTGAAGCAGATAGACCGTAACGTTTTGGGGCATAGCCATTTAAGAGATATAACGCTAGTGAAATATTTTCCCCGCAGTCCTATATGTGGGCCGACTATATGAATGAAACCTACATTTACGGTGCTCAGGATCCGCAGAGCAGGCAATAAAATAAAACTTACGACCATAATCGAAGTGTATCGATACTAAGCCATTCATTGCCGTTGAATGCCGCTTTTAGAAGACCCCGGCGCTGATTCAAAACCTCAGAGAAACGGCTATTTCAGAGCGGAAGGGACTGTACGCCATTGCGTGATCGCTGATGCACTACCTTTGTGTTTTATATTTCAGTGCTATTGTAAGCTGTATGGATCGACCGGGCTAGGTCAGTGTTAGTCAATCTTTTCTGGCCGTTGGCAGCATTGCGGGTTTTCCGTTCTTTACCCTGATGTTATTACGATTTCTCACGTTTCCAGATCCGATATACTGACGGGGAAACCACACGCCAATAGTCCTTTATTTAACATCGCTTTTTAACTATGGATATCACTCAGAGGCACGGAGAGTTTGTAGGCAAATAAACCAGTAGGGAAGGAGGGTTGGTAGTTAGAATTTTATTTATTTATTTATTTATTTATTTATTTATTTATTTATTTATTTATTTATTTATTTATTTATTTATTCTGGTGTAGTTAAGGCCATCAGGCCTTCTCTTCCTCACCACCAGAAATACAAATACAATAATAGAAATAAAAATAAAAATCACACTAATAAGAAAATAAACTACACAAACATATAGACGGGTTGCAGTCACACAAACTTTAGATGAGTGATTGAGTATCATAATTAATTGTATCCTAATTAATTAACATAAACAAGAAACTTGCAATTTTAATCTAGAGTAAAAAACACAAATCAACACTTATTTATTTATTTATTTTTTTATTCTGGTGTAGTTCAGGCCATCAGGCCTTCTCTGCCACACCACCAGAAATACAAATACAATAATAGAAATAAAAATAAAAATCACACTAATAAGAAAATAAAGCCACACAAACATATACACAGGTTGCAGTCACACAAACTTTAGATGAGTGATTAAATATCGTAATTAATTGTATCCTAACTAATTAACTAATATAAACAAGAAACTTGCAATTTTAATCTAGACTAAAAAACACAAATCAACACATCTATCTATCTATCTATCTATCTATCTATCTATCTATCTATCTATCTATCTATCTATCTATCTATCTATCTATCTATCTATCTATCTATCTATCTATCTATCTATCTATCTATCTATCTATCTATCTATCTATCTATCTATCTATCTATCTATCTATCTATCTATCTATCTATCTATCTATCTATCTATCTATCTATCTATCTATCTATCTATCTATCTATCTATCTATCTATCTATCTATCTATCTATCTATCTATCTATCTATCTATCTATCTATCTATCTATCTATCTATCTATCTATCTATCTATCTATCTATCTATCTATCTATCTATCTATCTATCTATCTATCTATCTATCTATCTATCTATCTATCTATCTATCTATCTATCTATCTATCTATCTATCTATCTATCTATCTATCTATCTATCTATCTATCTATCTATCTATCTATCTATCTATCTATCTATCTATCTATCTATCTATCTATCTATCTATCTATCTATCTATCTATCTATCTATCTATCTATCTATCTATCTATCTATCTATCTATCTATCTATCTATCTATCTATCTATCTATCTATCTATCTATCTATCTATCTATCTATCTATCTATCTATCTATCTATCTATCTATCTATCTATCTATCTATCTATCTATCTATCTATCTATCTATCTATCTATCTATCTATCTATCTATCTATCTATCTATCTATCTATCTATCTATCTATCTATCTATCTATCTATCTATCTATCTATCTATCTATCTATCTATCTATCTATCTATCTATCTATCTATCTATCTATCTATCTATCTATCTATCTATCTATCTATCTATCTATCTATCTATCTATCTATCTATCTATCTATCTATCTATCTATCTATCTATCTATCTATCTATCTATCTATCTATCTATCTATCTATCTATCTATCTATCTATCTATCTATCTATCTATCTATCTATCTATCTATCTATCTATCTATCTATCTATCTATCTATCTATCTATCTATCTATCTATCTATCTATCTATCTATCTATCTATCTATCTATCTATCTATCTATCTATCTATCTATCTATCTATCTATCTATCTATCTATCTATCTATCTATCTATCTATCTATCTATCTATCTATCTATCTATCTATCTATCTATCTATCTATCTATCTATCTATCTATCTATCTATCTATCTATCTATCTATCTATCTATCTATCTATCTATCTATCTATCTATCTATCTATCTATCTATCTATCTATCTATCTATCTATCTATCTATCTATCTATCTATCTATCTATCTATCTATCTATCTATCTATCTATCTATCTATCTATCTATCTATCTATCTATCTATCTATCTATCTATCTATCTATCTATCTATCTATCTATCTATCTATATCTCTATATCTCTATATCTCTATCTCTCTATCTCTCTATCTCTCTATCTCTCTATCTCTCTATCTCTCTATCTCTCTATCTCTATCTCTATCTCTATCTCTATCTCTATCTATCTATCTCTCTGTCTATCTCTCTGTCTGTCTGTCTGTCTGTCTATTTATTTATTCTGGTGTAGTTAAGGCCATCAGTCTTCTCTTCCACACCACCAGGAATACAAATAGAATAATAGAAATAAAAAGAAAAAATCACACTATAACCAAAGTAAAGCCACACAGAAATTTACACAGGCTGCAGTCACACAAACTTTAGATGAATGATTAAGTATCGTAATTAATTATATCTTAATTAACTAACATATAACAAGAAACTTGCAATTTTAATCTAGAGTAAAAAACACAAATCAACACTTCTAACAATACCTAAAAAGCATTAAATAAGACAAAATTTTCCAATTTAATTTTGAATTGTGATAAAGTCCGGCAGTCCCTGACGTCATTAGGTAACGAATTTCAGAGACGAGTACTTCTACAGTATAGGAAGATGAGTATAAAGACGTTCTATGATGAGGTATAGAAAGAAGTGCTTGATACCGGTTTCGAAGAGTTGTAAGAAATTGAAAGCGCGATAACAGATAATTCGGAGTAGAAGTATGCATGATTCTAAATAGAAGAGACAGTGAATGTATTGTTCTTCGTTCCTTCAGACGCACCCATGAAAGTATCTGGAGGGAAGGTGTTATATGGTTATTATTTCCAACTATAGAAGCTATTCAATAACGATATTAGAATAATGATGAACTGGGGTAAAATAACGAAAACGAACCATAATTGATATCATCACCATCGTCCTCCACTATTTTATACCAGATTATCCGTTTCGACACACACAATCATATCGTTAGAAGATGTTTCAAATGTCTCCATGGTTATCTTTCCTGCGAGTTTGTAATTCTAAATAATTGAAGGGGCATTCGTCTTTCATCCATTCTTAGCATATGTTTTATGCAGTTTTGCTTGTAATTTATGATTGTTTCTAAATATATTGTAATTTATAATTCTTGTAAAATGTTTTCATTTCTTTTATGATTCAATAAAGTGTATCCAGCTCTTTTCCTAAAATAAATTCATATCTGCAGTATATATATATTTAAAGAAAATAATCTGCCCTCAATGAGGGTGACCATAAAGATCCAGAATAAAAGCACTACAGAATAATGTAGAAAGACAGGAATTGTTTAGTAAAAAATTCAGAGAAATGCAAACCCAACACGATCATCAATGGCCAAAATATAAATGTTAATGTAATATTTGGATTGAATCCTTAAGAATATCCAACAAAATTTTTTTGAATTTAAAAAATCGGAGTCCGAGTGTTTTTAAAATATCACATGTGAATTTAGGGAGTGTGCCACGTGCACCAAACAAAAGACGAGAAACACTCCACTGACTAGTGGGAAAGTTATATTTCTTACTTTGGTAAGGGATGCAGGGCTCATAAATGGATTTCTTCTCCTCATCAACGTGTTGTGCCTGCAGGGCATCCCTCTCAAACCGGATTGTAGGATCAAGAACTATTCCCTTAGATTGAGTCCTGTGGATGGCTACAATATCTGCTCTTCTGTTCGAATCTAAGGATCTTATTAAATGTTGTTTTGACAGCTTCAAATACTTGGGGTGTACTATAAGCAGTAACATGAGCTGCTGCCAGGAAGTCAAAAGGAGGATAGCAATGGCAAAGGAAGCTTTTAATAGAAGAAGGAGTATTTTCTGCGGACCTCTGGAAAAACAACTAAGAAGGAGACTAGTGAAATGCTTTGTATGGGGCAGAAGCATGGACATTTCGACGAAGTGAAGAGAAGCGAATAGAAGAATTTGAAATGTGGATATGGAGAAGAATGGAACGTGTGAAGTGGACGGACAGAATAAGAAATGAAGTTGTTTTGGAAAGAGTCGGTGAAGAAAGAATGATGCTGAAACTGATCAGGAAGAGGAAAAGGAATTGGTTGGTCCACTGGCTGAGAAGAAACTGCCTACTGAAGGATGCACTGGAAGGAACGGTGAACGGGAGAAGAGTTCGGGGCAGAAGAAAATATCAAATGATAGACGACATTAAGATATATGGATCATATGAGGAGACAAAGAGGAAGACAGAAAATAGGAAAGATTGGAGAATGCTGGGTTTACAGTGAAAGGCCTCCCTCGGGCAGAACACTAAGTGAAATGAATGAAATGTTGTTTTTGAAGTGTTCAAATTTCGCTACCGTACAGAAAACTTGGAACTGCTAAGGTGTTTTACAATCTGCGATAAAATTAATTAAATATGATCAAAATTTGTTTCTATTTCATTAGTTTTGTTTGGAAATCATTTTTACCTTCATATGATAGTAAGTTGTCATTCTGGACAGTTCAATCCATTTATCTCTTCCAATATTGTATTTTATTATATTGCATTGTATTTATTAACATTCCATGGTAGTCATACATTGCTTCACAGCTAGAATATGGAACAAGTCAAAAAACTTAATACCATTATAAAGTCTTAATTTGTAGTCACAGTCTAGATGAAATATATACAGAAGAGATTTACAATATAGTCTACTAGTACAACACAAAGTTTTAGTATCAATTTCATGAAGCGTTATTCAATGTCATGAATTCACCTACAGAATAGAAGGCGTGAGAAATTAGATACTTCTTTAATTTGGCCCTAAATAATCTTATGTTTTGAGTTTCATTTTTTATATCGATAGGGAGGCTATTAAAAATGTTTACTCTCATATAACGGACTCCTTTTTGATAGCATGATTACATAAGATGAATATTATTAATGAAAAGATGTACCGACAAGCCATGGGCATTATTTGTAGCTTTTTTTAATAGTCCTACAAGATTCCCTAGATTTGGCACCTACTATTATTCTAATTACTCTTTTTGTAATAAGAATATACTGTTACTATCTGTGGAATTTCCCCAGAATATTATTCCAAAACTCATTACCGAGTGGAAGTATGCAAAGTATATTGTTTTTAAGGTATTGATATTTACTATCTGTTGTATAGATGTAATAGCAAAACATGCTGAATTTATATACTACTGTTTTACTTCTTACAGATTGTAAGCCTATGATTTTAGATTTCCAGGCTGAAATATTCATACCAAAATCATCGAAAAAATTGTTCAAAAGAAAAACACTACCTTGTTATTAATAAAGATAATTTTCTTAGTCCGACAACATTGGAATGAATATAAGTGTACACGGGATATACATTACGTCACGTGTCCTTCAGTATACACCCTGCTCACAAACACAAGTAACGAGCACTACTAGGTCACTCTACAATAGGTTCCTTACTCCTAAACAAATATAGTATGCTTCAGTTTAGCAATGTTCATGATATTATGTACTACTAGTTGAAATAAAGATGCCTAAAACAAGTACGGAAGTACAGAAGTGAGTAGAAGAATTCCGAAGGCAGTATGTCTGTGTAATGGCGACATAATTGTGTGTAATTTATGTAAGACTAACATAATCTGATATAAAAGATAGTATTTAAAACAGCACTGTAATTAAAAAAATATATAAACCATTTGAAATTGATAGAAGTTAGGCTGACGATCTACATTCAACTAGTAATTATGTGCCAGCGGACAAATTTAGCAGAGATCTATATTAAATGATGGTGCAGCTTCTGTTCTCATCAAAACCAGATAGTCAAACACGTTCCGTTCAACAGCAATGTCTTCAGAGGCGCTGTAAGGAAGTACACTACGGAACAGGTGGTACTATCTCACTGACCAGCGACTTGGGCGCAATAACAACCTAGGAGATGTTTTGATTCACTCAAGTTTGAGGACGTCTGAACGTATGTCAAAATATGGTTGGAGAGTATTACCCCATCCATCCTACAGCTCTGATCTAGCTCCCTCGAACTTCCACTTAATTGGCGCCAAATAGTTCATAGCATAATCCGATAGGTAGCGCATATGCATGATGGGTAAAATTGTCGCGAGCGATAAATCCTCGAACGGTATAAGCCGAGCGTTAGACATTCGTTCTTGTTACAGCGATGAACTGTGTAGTAACATCATAGACGTTTATCATTTCAAAACTAGGCAGTGTTTAACTAACCTCTCCATAGTACAACTACAATTGCTTTAAAATGTAATATAAATGTTGTAGGTAAATGTTTTTTTTTCTTCCCCACACAGGAGTGATTTTGTTTTTGCCATATCTGATAGATGTTATTGGATGTAAATGCAATTATTATAAACGGAGAACACAATCGCGATAATGCAAGAAATGTATCAAGTTTTCTAGTAATAATAATAATAGTATTAATAATAATAATAATAATAATAATAATAATCTCTAATAATTAGTGTATCAATCTTTGCGTCTGTAAGAGTTGTGCAGCATGATTATTCGTTTTATTATATTTTCTGTGACGTTATCTCTGTACTAATATTGTTATTGTTATTAATCTACTGCTATATCAATAATATTTTGTAAAACGTTTCTACATTGTCGCATTATATAGGCGGAACACTATGTATGGACCTATCATATTATATATGTGGTAAATCAAATATTGAATAATTATTAATTAGGAATAATAACGTATATCGAAGTTTTTCATACTATTTTATTTATAACTTCATGTTCCTGTTTTGGTACGTTCCATTGACTGTTCCATTAAACGTTTGTCATAAACGCAGAAAATAAAGCCTTATTTTTACCGTGTGAGCAAAACATATGTGTATCTTATCTGTCGCCTTCCAAACAAGATAAGACATGACGGTGAGATGACCTTGTACTCTGCTTCTATTTATTACGAGCGTATCACGACCGATCTTATTTCACTCGAGCGTGCAACATTCGACCGAGTTCAAGCGAGCGATTTAACTCCAATGCAGCACTCTGATTGGGGCATTAAGGGATGCCATTCGTGGAAGACATTTTGAGGGCGACGAGGAGGTGATTCGCTCAGTGAAGAACTGGTTTCGTAACCAGAACAAGGATTATTACCGAATAGGAATTACACGCCATTGTGTCTAGTTGGAGGAAGGCCATAGCACTGGAAGGAGATTATGTGGAAAAGTAGGGTTCTTTCATATGTGTGAGTCACATTATGTGGAATAAATAATTTTTGAAGAAAACAAAATGTTGAGCGTTACTTTTTGGGCGACCCTAGTAATTTCATGAATTAATTCAAGGAATACTTGAGCTTTGCGAATGCGGTATTAGTTTTCGTGTACAAAGGCCTGCAATGTTGGAATTTTAAACGGCCGATAGCGTAATTCTGACCACGATGTTGTGCGAAATAATTCTTCCGTTGTTCGGTTATTTATATTGAGTGGTTTTTGTAGATCGACGCTGTTAAGCAAAAATGTTTTTTAATGTTTGTGGCTTCATATGTAGGCTACGTGTTCACGGACCTAACGGGGCTGCCATCAATTTACGTTGGCGTATAAACTTCGTACAATTCGGTGCAATGAAACTGCATCAGCTACTACAGTATTTGTGAGTGTACTCCAAACATTTATTGAGGGTGTAAATCTTGTACGACGCTCTGTGCATTTATCTCTGACAGACCTAAAGCATCGTCGTTATGTTGACTGCAGTCTCTATTCAAAGTATATTCAAAACACTAAATTTACTTCAGTGATTTAAAGTGTGTATGTAGAATTGTGTTACCTAGCTACCAACGTCTGTCGTTAAGCCTCAATATATAGGGTTACTCAAAAGCCAAGGAAGATTTTAAACGCCTCTAACTTTGTTAACGTCCACACCTGTGGAGTAACGGCTAGCGCGTCTGGCTGCGAAACCAGGTGGCCCGGGTTCGATTTCCGGTCGTGACAAGTTAAGGTTGGTTCACAATAAACCGGGAACGAGAACCAGAATGAAAACGAGAAGCAGAGGACGTGAGTATGACAATTTTTGATTCACAATAAACCGAGAACGTAGACGACTATGCATATCGATATGTATGTCAATAACGATATGTAAAGTGGATATTACGCATTCTGATGTTGTGTATCATTGACCAATGGCGTTCTCTCATGAGTACAAGGCAGCCAACATAAACACAGGTTAACCAACTTCGAAATTTCAACTGAAACATTTTATTAGGTACGGTAGTATAAATATGCCCATGCATTTTTATTATCACAACCTGTTTTAAGTCTACCATAACGTAAAATAATTAGAGAAGAAACATTTGTAATAGAACAAAAATGAACACAACAGTAGTTATTGAATTGAAGCATGAATATGTAGTGTGTAATAGAACCAATACAGTAATAAAATATGATTCACTTACGATCGGTGTTCAAAGATGCAGCTATTGAAAGCCACGTATTCTCCTTCATTCTCTCATCTTTATACGAGGCGCGCCGCTTATCGTAAACGTGAGGATTTTCCTCAACACTCAATATTAGAATCTCATCAAATAAAACTTGCTGCATGATGCACAGCACAGAACAAAATAATTCATAGGTTATGTCACGGTCTTCTTGCTACAAAATATACGACGACAAAATAGCTTTTAGATGGCAATAGAATGAATGTAGTGGGCTGTGATCGGAAACGTGAACGCCAAAGTTGAAACTTGGCCAACTCTCCGTTCCCGATCCCGGGTTCCGGCAAGCTTTTCGTTAATTGTGAATGCTCACATTTAAATGTACACATTTCAACAATTTTACCGTTTTCGTTTTCGTTCCGATTCTCGTTTCTGGTTTATTGTGAACCAGCCTTTACCTAGTTGAGGTTTCTTCCGGGGTTTTCCCTCAACCCAATATAAGCAAATTCTGGGTAACTTTCGGTGCTGGACCCCGGACTCATTTCACCGGCATTATCACCTTCACATCATTCAGACGCTAAATAACCTAAGGTGTTGATAAAGCGTCGTAAAATAACCTACTAAAAACTTTGTTAATAAGGAAGTTTTTAGGAAAGTACTACCGGTAATAGTTTTGTTCCTAAAAGAGTGGGGTTTATCCAAGTATAAACCAATTTCTGACAATTCGTCACACTGAACACTTTATAAAGGACCCCCACCTTAGACGACACAACAAAACAAGAAACAGTTTCGCCCGAATCAACTCCTTCAACTCGAGACAAATTGTATTTCACCGACTTCACTCCTATTGATATAATGAAAGCCA